>NC_092814.1:150411840-150564340 GCF_023375885.2 Dermacentor andersoni
TGTTGGTTAAGCATGATCTACACATATACACACATATGTGTGTATATACACACATTTTAGCATTCGCCAGGTACCCGCGCCGATGTCGGTTCTTTCCACCGAAGCTTAGGCCTAGCGTATCCGCCGAGTCCGTCTACACGCTATCGGCCCATCTAAGCTCAGAAATGAACGAGTCTAACAAGGATAAATCACTCCATATTTCAGCTTTCGCCTCGGTGTTCTTAAGTAAACAATTTTTTTGTGTCTACACAGTGTCACCACAAGAAGCGATGAGCGCCGATGTGACGCGTCATAAACACAGGTAGGTATATGTGCTGTCGCCGAAGGCTGCCAGAACTAGCCTACGCTTCTCTGACGAAGATATATGACTGGACAGACGTGTCGATTGAAACGCATCACTGAACTAAGAAAACGTTGCATGTCCCTTTCGCGAAAAACGAGAAAATGCTATCAAAATCAGCAGTAACAGCCCATACAGCGTCCCGGGTCGGCGGTTTATTTAGGACTTTTTGCGAAGTTAAAATACCAATCGCGAGCGAAAATCGATCCTGTGGCACTTCTAAGCATGGTACTGAATACGAACATTCTTTTTTTTTTCTGATACAGGCGTAAGCTTTAGTTGCTGGGCGATAGCACATCTGCCATGCCTATGCGAGACGTCTCTCTGTGAAACTAAAACTGCGAAACTAAAACTAAAGCATATGTCGCCGTGAAGAAGACAAGTCCACTTGTCGAAACGTTGGCTCCTGCTTTCACCTTGTTCTCGTTTTGCTCAACTTCTGAAAACTGCGCCTGGATCTTGACGCGGCGGGGCCAATGATGACAATGGGCGCGCGACTTGCCGCTCGAGGCACTTTGCGTGTATTCGAGGGCTGCTTTCACGCTTGGAAAAGCGCTTTCATGTGGCACGCATTGAGCAACACAAAGCTACATCGGGAGTTTCACATGTCGTTCTACAATTTTCTCGTCAACACCTTTAATATCATTATACTATCTGAGAAGTTGATTAATTAATTAAGACTAATTACCTAATTAGGCGGAATGCAAAGAAAAATAGTTTGAGTATCTGCAATCGACGGCAAACAACATTACGTTTGTTCTGTCCAGCTGCGTGGCATTTGCGTATTTTTAAACTCTGGCTAAAGAGTATACACGCGTGAAGTGAAGGCGGCTCGTTTCCCTCTCCGTGAAATCTCTGGAGCTTTCTGTTGGACCTGTCGGGTAAGTTTCGGCAGGATAAAACTTTCCCGCGTGTGGCTGACGCCCGCAAATGAGGAGTACAAAATTCACAGAGCTACACGCTTGCCTAATACCAGCCATAAAAACGATGTTATCCGAGCAATCATCGATGGAAAGACCTTCAGACTACACAAAATAAGCTTGAGATCGAAAAGATTTAGGTTTAGGCAGGGCGAAGATTTTAGGCAGGGCACTCAGCCGCCGCGGCGCATTCACAAGGAAATGCACTTTTATAAGAGTTCCATTTAGAGCGCGGCAGGCCTGTTTTCTTTCTTTTCTGTTTCTTAATCCGCTTCGCAGACTGAATGTTTTAATCTGGAGGCCGCTTGAACGTGGGTCGGTATATAAAAACGTAAACCGTGCTCCTATACAGCGTGTACAATCTTTGCCAAAAATTTTACGAGTCGCTGTGATTGAAGCTGCATTCTGGCCGTAGTCTATACAAGGTGTCCCTAACTATCATGCATAAAGATTTAAAAATTTGCGAATGCAAAACAACAGTAATGCTGTTTGCCGTCGCTTGGAGATACTCAAACTATTTTTCTCATTCCACCTAATTAGATAATTATTCTTAATTAATTAATCAACTTCTCAGATAGCATAAGTAGATGAAAAGTGTCAATGAAAAAATTGTAGAGCGACATGAAAAACTCCCGATACAGCTTTCTGTTGCTCAATACGTGCTACATAAAAGTGCGTTTCCGTGCGTGAAAGAAGCCCGCGAATACGCGCAATATTGCCGCCCCACTGGCCCCTCGAGGCTCTTTGCGTGTATTAGCTGGCTTCTTTCACGCTCGGACAAGCACTTTTATGTAGGACATATTGAGCAACAGAAAGCTGTATTGGGAGTTTTTCATGTCGCTCTACAGTTATACAATACAACACAATATGCAATATATATATATATATATATATATATATATATATATATATATATATATATATATATATATATATATATATATATATATATATATATATATATATATATATATATACATACATACATATATGCGTGTGTGTGTGTGAGAGAGAGAGAGAGGGGTCATAGGATACACACGTCGTAAACGCAATAACCGTTCTGCTGAAACATTTTTAAACTTTATTTCCACAAAGGGAGTTTCTTGAACTCTTCTTTTATAGACCAGATTTTTATAGCCACGTATACTATAGCGCGAGTGTCAGCCGCGCCACTACCGATGATGATGACAATATTGATGATTTATTGGCATTTACTTTGAAAAGGGGCTGGGACAAATAGTCGCCTAGCTTGCTCGAGTTATTCAGAAATGCTAGACACGCTTCTTATTCTAGCATTTTTGTATACATCTCCTTAATCTTATTTGTCTTCCTCCTTTCGTACATGCTCTTAAGCACCTGCTAAACTGCGCACAATGCGCGGTAGTTTTCTTGCAACTGTTATCTTTCTGAATTTGAAACTCGCAGCTCCGAAAATGGTCTTTTTTACTCACGTTAACCTGCTCCGAATTTTAAATAATCTGCTCCAAAACCAAAACCTTTGTTAATCCAAAAATTGCTCCAAAAGTTGCTATAGCTGACCCACGTACCCTGTGTGTCCTAAAGCGATTAATTAATCGCTTGAAACTCGATAATAGCTTTCAGAAAGACAAGTCCGCTTGTCGAAACGTTAGCTCCTGCTCTCAGCTTCTTGTCGTTTTTCTCATCGCCTTCTGAATAATGTATCTTTCTAATACTTGCTCGTAATTGGCAGGTGCACATTTTGCGCATAACGGGCGGTCACTTATCTCCACACGCGTCTTAGTCGTTGGTCTTTCGTGTGCCGAATTGCTTCGAGATTAATGAAGAGCAACTTTTGTATAATTTTACAAGGCTTCTACTGCTTCCGTTGTCGGACAAAGAATTTCGTTTGCCAGATAATAAAAGCGCGTAATTCATATATATAGGCTCAACTATGCACTTTTCAGTGACTGTTTCCAGCTTTCGGGGTCGCCTGAGTATCGGAGACGTCTTTCGTAATTTCTTTTTTTCAGCGGCGAAGAGCCGCAGACGCTTTCTCAAGACTTATTCCGATCGCAACCGCTCCACATTGTTTAAGAACGCCATTCTAGTGTTTTATAGCTTGATAATTTCCACACGAGCTTCACGATACCTATTGTGAGACACTTGGCTGCACTATAGGGTGAAGTTGATAAAAAAAATTCAGAATAAAAGTAGGGAAGCTATACATTAGAAAGCACGAAAAAGAAAACGAGAAAATGTCGGAACACTCGTGCTGCTCGGCCCTAGGTCGTGGGGCTTGATTTCCTGCTTATGCGGCCACGTTCGATCTGATGCGGGTAGAATGCAAAAAGGCTCGTGTACCGTGCTTCGGATGCCTCTTAAGGGGCCCTAGCTGGCCAAAATACCACAGACACTCTCTCATAAGCCGTTTCAATTCGAGCCTCTCTCATAACCAAAAATGGGACTTGGGTAGATAAACCCCACTTTTTTTTTTTTAGTGAACATTTGTATGCGTCTGATTTTTTTTTTCAACTTTTCTCCAGCCATCACATCGTCTGCTCAGTCAAGTAGACTATTATAATTTTTTCACCAGCTCATAGTTCACGGGAAGAATATCATGAACTAGAATCGCGAAAATCAAAGGAGGAGATCAACTGGTTGGTCGCATAGAAGCAACTAAGTCAGCGGAAACATGAAGAGCCAGAAAAAGATTCACAATAAGACAATAATTCTAACTCCTTCAATTAGCCCGTCAAACACTACGCAAATGAACATTCCTTGATGTGCTACACACCACATTTGTTCATATAACAGGTAGTTGGGTCATATGTATATATAGGGTACCGCATTTTCAGAAAAAGTCTGATAAAAACCGGAAATATTTGCGGCTTAAATTTTGCAGTTTTGTACCTAGTAGGCAAATTCTGAATTTAGGCACCCTGTTATTAAATTTTGGCTAGCCTTTTCTTTCAGTATTGACTTATTTGTCTATATTTGCTCGTACGGACACCCAAAATACATCCCGGCCGTCGAAGGTATCATTCTAAAACTAGGAATTGGAATTACCTACTCAACAATAAAAGGCTGTCGCCGTAAATATTTCGTATCATTGTGCCGGCATTTATGAAAGATTCTGGTTTAAAACTAGTGAGACCGGCAAGAGATATAGGAAGCTGAAAAACTTCCAATTTTGGGGCAAGCTTTTGCTCCCTATTGTGTGCGCTTCTTCAGCTCACGTTTACCGTCTCCGTTCGATCCTGCACGTTTCTAACGCGCGCCTTGCGTTCCCCTCCTGTTCTATTTATGGAAGCCGGGCGTTCCTGGTCACCTGACGTGCGCCGGGCAGCACGGCTGGGTCCCTTTATTTTCCGCGCGAAATATATATCTCTCTGTCAGGGACACGGCCGCTGCTTGGCCGGCTCAGAGCGCAGGTCCAGATGCGTGCCGCTGAGGCCACGTAAGATTCCTTCCGGGCAGCGTTCCCGACTCTAAAGCAAAATAAAATAAAGTGAAATCTCTGTTCGTGAAAGTTTTCCTTGCCGCCGTCCGGCCGTTTTGCTTCCGCTTTATTTCTTGAGTTCGCAGCAGTCGGCATCCATGGCACCACGTTTCTTCTCTTCTCTTTTATGGGGGGGGGGGGGGGGAGGGTGGTAAGGCAGGTAGGTTGGAGGGAGCCCTTCCCACTTGGCGTGCTCCACAGAAATATCGGCCTCGGCACGCACGTTGCCCAACAGGGCTAGCCTGCAAGCGTGGTGGCCGGAGGAAACCGGTTTACTCGAGTTTTCTGGAGTGGAAAGGGTTTGGTGGGCGGATGGACGTGGAGAAGCTGCAGCGGCCACGAGAAGAAAGCGCACTTACAGGTAGCGCGGAGAGAACGCGTTTCAGGAAGAGATGCTGCGCGAGGGGAGAGTGAAGGAAATAGGGAAAGGTTCTGAGAGGGTGACTGCGCAGGGGCGGCGTTGAACCCTTTGCACTGGCCTCACGAGTGTCTCCTTCCGAAACATGACGCATGCGCTTTGGCACTCCTTGCAGTCCACCAGATGCCTTCGTTCACGTCAACCTCTTATTATGATCCTTTTGCACGTGGGTATTTCCTTTTCGCAAGTCTGTGTGCTCTCGGTGGAGGGAGGGAGAGAAGGAGGCGGCGCGGACTGGTTGTCCACCACTGCTACCTTCGCGCCATTAGCGTTCCATGATTCCTGGTGTACGGGATGAAACGCCGAATGAAATGGCAGAACGACGCGGCAGAAGTAAAAAAAAAGAGATGGAAGCCTTACCTTGCTTAATATTTGATTTTTTTTTGTGGTTGTTGTTCTTGCTTTTCTTTTCATTCTCGCCCTCTTCTATGTTCTAAACACACCAGCGCTTGTGTCGTCGGACTTTCTATACCTGCGTCTGCCGGTTCCCGGTGCAAGCAGCTCGGGTCTCTTTATCTTCCTATTTCTTGCCTCTCCTATCCTTTTGTTCCTTGTTATTGGCGTCGTTCCTTTTCGCGGAACGCCCTTTCGGCCTTCAGCTGTATTTGAGGAGGATTAAGATTTGTTCTGCTCTTCGCCTCTCGCTTCACTCCTCTCTTCGCTTCGCGGATGCCTTGCGACTGCTCCCTGTTGCCCCAGTTCGCGCTTTCGCCACTTTGGGTTCCTTCGGAGCTCAACACTCTGGCTATACTTGCTCGTTGTCACGGCGTTGGGGAATTTTAACTCTAAAAGCGTTTACAGGAAAAATGCTGCGCTTGTTATTCTTCCCCTTGTTAGTGCTTCAAAACATCCCCCGGAATTGAAGTTCCTCTCAGACATTAGCGATTGCGCGTTTCCGCGGTCGTTACTGGCTTCCGATGACCTTTCTTCTTGTTGCTCACTTTTTCGATTCTGCCCCTCGAGCGCTCTTATTTTTTGTTGTTTTACGGCGAAGATTCCATTGCTTAGCTGTAGCATGGCTCCTCGTTCATCGGTAGGTGTCAGTCGCGCACATACGCAAGCGCACAAGCACACACGTCTCTCTCTCTCTCTCTCTCTCTATATATATATATATATATATATATATATATATATATATATATATCATCATCATCAGCCTGGTTACGCCCACTGCAGGGCAAAGGCCTCTCCCATACTTCTCTAACTACCCGGGTCATGTACTAATTGTGGCCATGTTGTCCCTGCAAACTTCTTAATCTCATCCGCCCACCTAACTTTCTGCCGCCCCCTGCTACGCTTCCCTTCCCTTGGAATCCAGTCCGTAACCCTTAATGACCATCGGTTATCTTGCCTCCTCATTACATGTCCTGCCCATATATGCCCATTTCTTTTTCTTGATTTCAACTAAGATGTCATTAACTCGCGTTTGTTCCCTCACCCAATCTGCTCTTTTCTTATCCCTTAACGTTACACCCATCATTCTTCTTTCCGTAGCTCGTTGCGTCGTCCTCAATTGAAGTAGAACCCTTTTCCTAAGCCTCCAGGTTTCTGCCCCGTACGTGAGTACTGGTAAGACATAGCTGTTCTACACTTTTCTCTTGATGGATAATGGCAACCTGCTGTTCATCATCTGAGAATACCTGCCAAACGCACCCCAGCCCATTCTTATTCTTCTGATTATTTCAGTCTCATGATCCGCGGTCACTACCTGTCCTAAGTAGATGTATTCTATTACCACTTCCAGTGCCTCGCTACCTATCCTAAACTGCTGTTCTCTTCCGAGACTGTTAAACATTACTTTAGTTTTCTGCAGATTAATTTTTAGACCCACCCTTCTGCTTTGCCTCTCTAGGTCAGTGAGCATGCATTGCAGTTGGTCCCCTGAGTTACTAAGCAAGGCAATATCATCAGCGAATCGCAAGTTACTGAGGTATTCTCCATTAACCCTTATCCCCAATTCTTCCCAATCCAGGTCTCTGAATACGTACCTCCTGTAAACACGCTGTGAAAAGCATTGGAGAGATCGTGTCTCCCTGCCTAACGCCTTTCTTTATTGGGATTTGGTTGCTTTCTTTATGGAGGACTACGGTGGCTGTGCAGCTGCTATAGATATCTTTCAGTATTTTTACATACGGCTCGTCTAAACACTGATTCCGTAATGCCTCCATGACTGGTGAGGTTTCGACTGAATCAAACGTTTTCGCGTAATCAATGAAAGCTATATATTTCATTGATTACGAGAAAGCGCTTGATATATATATATATATATATATATATATATATATATATATATATATATATATATATATATATATATATATATATATATAGGGGGTTTCTTCAAAGTTCAGCACGCAGGACCCTACGTAACATGTGCAGGAAAGAGACGACGAAGCTTTTGGAACACGTATTTACTTAAAGGTACCCTGAAACGATTTTGACGATTTTATACAAACGTACTGAGTTGTTAGAATAGGTCGTTCTGATCATCAATTGACGCATCTAAGTGCTCCGCGTAATGCGTGTAATTTATTATAAGGTTTTAAAAATGCACATCGCTGCCGATCGCAGCACACTGCTCGGCGGAATTTTAAGCCGCCCGTACCCATATGACGCAAATCACCCATATGACGTCAATGGGGCGAGCTATCCGATTGGCTGACCAGGGCGCGTGATCGATAATTTTTCCAACTTGGTAAACAAATGATGCTCGTAATAGTTGGAATGTTAGTTAATTTGTTTTTATAAGAAGAAAGTAACATAAAGGGAATGCACAAGGACAATTTTTCAGTACACTTAAGCACTTTCGGCACACAGCAAGTGTCGTCTATTGTGTTACAACGTGCTCCGTCTTTGACGAGAGCTCCGCCGTCAGTGTCGGTCTGTCTTTTCGCTAGCGCTATGATTCGACTTTGTTGCGTTGTGGACTGCAAACATAGCGACTGGCAATATGTCAAGCTGCAACATCGTGTCCCTCTGCAAGCCAGTAGACGAGCGAACTGGCTGCAGCGCATCGGACTGCCGCTATCCGATCGGTGCCAGGATTTGCCCGTTTGAGGCCGTCACTTTACACCGGGATATTACTAACGCAATAGAGTTTCGCAAGTCCGGTATTAGCGTAAACGCAAGCGCAAAGGGACAGGGCCTGGTCGTGTCCCCTTACGTGTCGTTTCAGGGGATGAACAAAAGCGCAAATGTGAATGGTCTGCATGGTGCAGCCACCTGGTGGCATAGACCTCAACTACACACAGTAGCAGTAACAAAATGTATTCTTCTTTGCTGCTGGCGTAAATTTTTCGCAGGAGTGTAATCGTTAACATGTTGTTTTTGTAAATGTTTAAAATGTTTGACACTTGGTTAGAACAATATTAGCTCTTTGTTTGGCTGGTTAAGCTTTGCGCCAACGGGTAGCATGACCGCGGAGACCGATCAGGCAGCTCACGTACGTCTACACTAAAGTTCCTTCATCAGATTGAGTTTATGCCGTCACCGTTCTCTCGAAACGTTAAGCTAGTGTGTGGTTACCGGAATACCAGACACGTTCGGCGCTGCGACAGAATGCTCGCAACACACCCTGCTTCGATAGTTCTCGCTTGGGGTCGACGGCCAAGCGGCTAGCGGAGAGGTTCCGCGCGGGCGGGGGCGGGTTCTAAAACAACCGGAAGTGGACGATGGGACGTCGCATTGGGACGCAGAACCAGTGAAGGCGGAGCTTAGCCCGGATCGCTTGGCGAACGAGTTTAGGAGGAAGAGCATGGCTAGGGAGAAGGGTAACTTGTAGTCGCTTGTAGCTCCATTAATACGTTATGCTTCACTTAAATTGTGGTGCGAATGTTCTACTTAAGCTGTACCCTACGCGTCTACAAAATTTGTCCGAACCGTTTCAGGGGCCCTTTAACGTTTTCGGCTGGTCTTGGTCTTCGCCCAAGTTAGCTGGGACACCCTGTATATAGGTTGTCCCAGCTAACTTGGACCAAGAGAGAGAGAAAGCAAGGACAGGAAAGGCAGGGAGGAACTACCCAAGAGCTCTGGAGAAACCGTACCTACTGCATAGTAGCCGTAGTCGTATGTACTTACGGCCAGTATTTTTTTCATCACGAAGTATTACTTCATTACTTACTTTTAATTAGCTAGCTTTTTAATTATTGCTGGAATTGCAAACGTATCAATCACAAAGTTGTAGGGGACCTTAAATAACCTCCGAATCAAGCATTTATTTCGTGCTGAAGTAATCCTGGTTATTTTTTCCAAGAAAAATCAAAAGCCCGCGAAATACGAAATAGATGCGCACTCACACGCCGCTACTCAAGCCCCCCGCCTACAAGCAACGATTGAAAGATTTACGGCTGCATTCTCTTATCGCCGCATCGTACAAGGCTCCGCTACGCTTATCAATGCGTCAGCGGCGTGTTCTCTTGATGCCGCGACCATCACATAGCGTGAAGCCCTGTATCGAGCTACCGCCGCTAGTAAAGCCGTGTATCCATGGCTATTCGCTTGGGAGCGCTTGGGAGCGCTTGAGTAGCGGCGCGCGAGCGCGTATCTATTTCGTATTTTGGATGTTTTGCGCGCTTTTGGTTTTTCTCGGAAAAACCAACGCGACAAAGCTGAGAACTAAACAAATCCTTGATTCGGAGCTTATTTGAGGTGCCCTACATCGTTGTAGTTGGTATGTTTGTGATTCAAGCAATAGATAAAAGGTTCACTAATTAAAAGTAGTTCATTAGGTAATACTTCATGATGAAAAAAATACTGGCCGTAAGTACATACGACTACGGCTACTATGCAGTCGGTACGATTTCTCTAGAGCTCTTCGGTATTTTTACAGTCTTGGTCCAAGTTAGCGGGGACACCCTGTATATATATATTGACGAAAGTTGGTTGGTCGAGACAATGGCGAAGTTGCGTTTCTCATCCTTCTAAATACGTTTGGTCTATCGAAAAAGTCCCGTCACACACACATATACAGAGTGTTTCAGCGAATACTTTTAGAAGCTTCTTTCTAATTGCCTGTGGCAGATACCACACTTATAGTCTAGGAACTGGTCTACTCAATGATGCGGACATATTACTTGCCCCCCAAAAAGAAAAATGAAATGCATGATCGACTAACAAAAAAAAAATCACTAATTAAGTTTTTAACTAACTACCTTGTGGCACATATTGCAATTCAGGAATTCTAGCGGGGGAGATTTCAAGGCATATCCACTTGAAAAGAATTGTGTGGATGACACCCAGTTACGAGATATGCGCCATCAAACTTCAGGTAAAAATGCGCTGTAGTTCTAATTACTTTCTTTAAAAAAACGTCGTTTTACGCAGTGAAGCACGAAAGTAAGTTGAACGCGAATGCATTTCTCCGCAAAGTTCGGGAATTAATATCTTGAAACTGGTGTCATCCTGAGAATTCGTTCCAAGTGAATCCGCCTTACGGTCTTCAGGCCCTCGTTCGAATAAGAAATCTGGAGAGCAAACGGTCGACGAACGGAGGAGAGGTTGTTGGCGATGGGGCTGCTTTGTGCGCTTCACTATCCGTCGACAAAGCGGCGATAGCGCCGCGCGTAAGAGTTCGCAGGAACGAATTGTATTGTTCGGTGATTTATAGCTGCGCCCTTACGCCTCGCTTAAATAAAAAAAAAAAAACATCCTTCCGATATGTTGCTTTCATTTCTTCGTCTTGCTAGTAGATGTCGTTGCAGCGTGGTGCTTCGGCTGTTCCTGCTCATTTAAAAGTGCGGTGATAATTGTGCTTCCGAAAGTGATCCTTTTTCTCATAGATTTTCGGGCTCCTCTAGCAACTTGTTTAACGCTTTAAGGGGAGAGAGGCTTTATTAATGGAAAAAATCGTGTGGTCTGTTTGAACCAGAGTGCTTTAGGGTGCTATAAATCAACGTCGAGGTAACGGAAAGTGATACAAGATTGTAAGCGAATGACGATTTTGACAGGGATGTTTGTACCGCGTGAATTGAAAGAATTAAGCAAACCGGAAGCCCTCCTTGGAGTCCTACATCAAGTTGGTACTGAAAAACGGCGATTGCCTTTGATGTCAAGATTATTCTGGCCTCAGACACAAAATAACTATTTCAGAGAAATGCTCGCTGTCGACACGTGCCAGAGATACCGTATAGAGACGTGTCATAAAAAAAGAAAAGAAAGAAAGAAGAAGCGTCAGATCTTGATGAGGGCTAGTTGGTTCATACTTAGAACTGAGGTGAACCAGCGCGAAAAAGACGAGGACACAAGGAAACAAATACCACAGACAAGCGCTGTCTGTGACAAGCGCTGACAAGCGCTTGTCTGTGGTATTTGTTTCCTTGTGTCCTCGTCTTTTTCGCGCTGGTTCACCTCAGTTCTAAGCGTCAGACTTTAGCAATTTCTCACACTCTGAACTCATTTGCTGCAGTAGAAAATGCCCTCACAGCGAAAACTGCCATATTGGTTACTCTTTTCTCAAATAATGGGCCTACCTTCTATGAAGCTTCTCGTTTACGATGCACACGTCTCTTCGTCCGCTATGTCGTATTGCTTGCTTTGCCCATCAAAACACATGCCCAGGCGCCACCACACTTGAAGTCTGCGTGACGCTGGCCATTATTTGCCCACGCACCCACATTAATGAGCCTTCGTGACCCTGCTCGACACTCTGCCTCTGTTGGCGGCACTGATGTTGTTCTTGTGCGACGTCGCAGTAATTTGCCTGTCTTCGCTCACTAGGAGTTGCCTGAACAAAAGAGTGAAATGATAGGTATTTAGAAAGCTTCCATACTAGCTTTTGCGGAGAAATAGAAATTACAGTGATTTCTGCTGCTCTGAGTCAGTTCCATGAGCTTGGATGTCTACAGCCAGGTGAATATATTGACAAGAGAGAGAGAGAGACAAAAGCGGAGGAAAGACAGGGAGGTTAGCCAGTGTAAGTACCGGCTGGCTACCCTGTGCTGGGGAAAGGGGTGAAGGGAATAAAAGGAGAAAGAAGAAAAAAATTGCGAAAGACTCGCACAATAATGCGATGCTACGCGCTACAACATTCAAAGACGGTCGCACAATACACCCTTTAAGAGGTAGTTATACTTAATTAAATGCTTGCTTGTGCATAATGAAAAATAATTCTCGTGACCAGCACGAAGAATGTACGACGGCATACAGTGAGCGCATTCGCGTAAAGCTCTCCGTTACTTTTTGTTTATTTATTCTTGGCGATATTTAGTTGGGACACCCGGTACTGTCCTAAATACCAAAAACAATTTTGACGCTAAATTTCAACATATTCATGGATATCAGCCTATTGCTTCATGCAAATGGGACCGTAAATATCAGCTAACCATTTGCAAGTTGTGGTCTGTCAAACGTTATCCCTGGTCTCGCGTACGCTTGCGAGGTGACCTTCTGTGATGATAAAAGGAGTGCATGGACTATTACAATTACACAGTGATTTTGTGCAGTGTCCGGTGCTTGCGCTAACCTAGAAGAAAGTGAAGGTTTTATTTTTCATTTTTTTTTCGGCCATGGGCCACTATATCTTCAAGAGAGAGAAACAAAGGAAAGACAGGGAGGTTAACCAGAGGAGGGATAGGAAGGTGAAAGGTTAGTAGGGAAACAGAAATTGGCACACAAAATCCTGAGGCAGCACAGATGACTATTACAGCCTACCTCACAGACTTATAGACCGCAGTAACTAGCACTCTGGTTGCCTTTGGCGCACACGTCCGTTGTCGCCTCTGTCCAAGCATCGTTTGCTCTGACTATGAGCAGCTGTCCAGTGTCTCTCTCTAACATGGTACACAGGACCTGCCTATCTCTGCCCTCTCCACTACCGAAGGTAATGTAGGCAGTTAAATGAGTCTGTCTTTAAAATTTTATTTCACGCTATTTAAGGAGCTCAGGAAAAGAAATTGGCGACACGAAAACATATTACAACCAAAGAACCGTGTCCACAAACGTGGATACAAGTTGTGAAAACATTTCGTGAGCTGCTCGCGCTCCTTTTTTTTTTTTTTTTTACTGCTGCTTCAGATTAGACATAGTACACTCCTTTGGAAGCAGAGTATACCATGATGTAGGTGACAAACTCGCATGATTTTGATGCCTGAGAACTTTTTACTGAGGCGTACCTGGCTTTAGAAGAAGAGTCGACAAATGTGGACACTTGTAACGAACAGGAAGATTTGTGAAAATGCTCGCAGCCATCTTCTTCCTTTTTTTTCTTTTTAATGGCCGCAGGAGCCAAGATACAACTTCCTCCTTTGAAAGTTGAGTAAATGAATGACGAAACTGAGAAAGCTGCGCAATTTTAATGTCTCGCAACATATTGCTCAGGAGTACTTAGCTTTAGAAAAAGTGCCCACAAATGTGCGCACTGGTAGCGATGAGGCTACTATAGCGTGTACAGATGCATATCGGATCAAACTGCGCAGGCATTGTGAGAGAAAAAAAAAACGCTGATTTAACGTACATTTTCGAATTGATGCGAAGCGAAGCTTTTACGAAGTGGTTAATTAAATGCTATAAAACTGTATAAAACTGTTCATTTTCCACTGCGTTTTGCAGCATAACAAAACGTGCCTACCCGGCAAATCAGCAAGACGCGGAACTCAGCCTTACGCGACCTACGCGAGCCACGCGACCACGGATTAGACTGTCTCCGGGATGGGACCGCCTTTTATCGCGCTATGCGCGGGATCAGTCCAGTTTACTGTTGCAGTATCTCCAAGACCGGCCCATCTTACACGGCGAGAACCCGATCGAGCAGGCGCGCCTAACACCAGGAAAGAAGGTACTGAAAGCTTTGCTTTACGAAAATAATTACGCGCTGGAAGGCGTATATCTGTTGCACTGGGAATATTTAGGAACTGTCTCGTGTTTGACTCGGTAATTCTGCCACAGCTGGCCACCGGCACCTCTGTAGGAGCAGGACAGATGGGGCCACGAAGAAGCCGATGCGTGATGTGAGCTCTGTTCCGCAGTGTGTGGGCTGTTCCGCAGGATAGCAGCACCAGCCACGGTCAGGAAAATCCGAGAGGTTTTGCTAAGAAATCCCCTCGCTTGAAAAAAAAATTATGCGGATTCCACGCACTGTGGGAATCGACGTAAGGGAAGCTTTGTGTGCTGTTTGCTTTGATTGACGATAATTAGCGGATATGTTGACGGCGAAGTTTCATTTCTTCAGCGTTTAGTGCAATACGTGAGTGGCGAGTTGATGGTAAATGTTACCTTGCGTGCACCGCTGCTCTTTTGTCTTCATAGTAAACATAACACACAGCGAGACGTGTTTGCTTGAGGCGTTGTTGGGCGCCATTCTTTATAACCTCCGAGAAGGTTAGTATTGCCACTGCCTCATAAGCCACATCGCATCGTTGCAGAAGTGTTAAACTTTAGTTGAATTATGGGACTGTACGTACCAAAACAACAATCGGATTACGAGGCACGCCATAGTGCCACACTACGGATTAATTTTGAACCTCTGGGGTTCTACAGCGAGCACCTAAACGTAAGTACACGAGCGTTTTTGTATTTCTCCCCCGTAAAAATGTGGCTGCCGTGGTCGGGATCGAACCCGCGACGTCGAGCGACGCCACAGCCGCAAAGCTAGCAAGGCGGGTGCAGAAGTGTTGAATTGAAGTGCGACATCATAGGCTCTACGGTCCTATGATGTCGCATAGACGCTGTGGGGCTTTAATGCGGCTTTGAGCCTGATCGACGTGCGTCAGTTGTCCGGTTGACAAATTTGCATGGTGTTCATTTTTCAGAACTAGCAGAAACGTACCCCACCGTTCCTTGAACCTAAATTTGTATGCGGTTTGTCCGCAACCGATGTTGTGTCTTATCAAAAAAATTGGAGGACGCTTAAGCTTCGCCTTCAAGAGTGGAACGCGATAGCGTTATCGCACCGCGTTCGCACCGCCTACTCAAACGCGCTAAGCCAGCCAAACGTCGCGATCGGCAGAGATAGCCGGGCCCCGACGCGCCATGAAGGCGGACGCGGTCATGGGGTGAGTGGCGCGCCACGTGTCGGGGCAGCGCCGTACATTGCGAGGAGGGGGTCTTCTGTGTTTGCCGCAAGATGTCTCTACGTGTGCGCAGAGCGCAGAAGAAATTTAGCGGAAACATACTTCGCTACTCGTGAAACTGCGACTTCTGTAAGTTACATGGTCATAATTACCGATATACACCGCAGTATAACTTTCTACGGCACGTTTCTAAGGCAACACCGCATTCACTAGAGGCGATTTTGTCCCGATTTGAAGGAACGAACTCGTGGCTGAGTGGTAGCGTCTCCGTCTCACACTCCGGAGACCCTGGTTCGATTCCCACCAGTCCATCTTGCAAGATGTGTTTTATTTATGAAGTGCCTTCTGGGATTTATCGCTCACGGTCAACGCCGCTGACGCCGACGACACCGGCTTTTCTGCGGCACGAGCTCCTTAACGCTGTCGCGTTAAAACTTAAGCAAGCAGGAGGGTTCTTCCAGGATGACCGAAGCGTGGCCGCCGATTGCCTCCGCGACTAAAGAAATATTCCCCGCTGACGCGACTCGGCCCCGTCCGAAGAGCGGGCTGCCGTGTTCCCCGTTGGCTCCGTGGTTCTCGGTGGTTGTTTGCTTGATAGGGATACAATCGGGAGTCGATTGCAACCAAAGGTCAGTGGGACGCCTCGCATTGGGCGCTCACGGGAAGACTACGAATGAAGATATGGGCTGGACAAGTTTGGAGTGAGGGAAGCTCAGGGTAAAATTTATCATGAAGAAGGACTGACGAATATAGAAGAATAAATGGACTGGTGGAGGAGGAATAAACTTTTATTTTTGTAGCAGTATCCCGGTGTAAGCCCAGTGTTCAAATATTTGTACAGGAAGAACATTAATTCACAGTGGACTAAAAGAATTAGGAAGCTTGGAATGCATCATGTAACCGCGCAAACAATGGACAAAAAAGGAAACACACAGGACAGGCGCGGACTTCGACTGAGATTTACTCCGGGAAATCCCCCATTTATACATGTATCATAATCACACTTGCTAAGCATCAGACAACCATCACGCGACGTTGGCATGCGGGCGTGAGTGGCATAAATTTGTATGTAAATATTTGAACTCTTTATCACTCAGTTACACTGAGAGCTGCTTAGGCAGCTGCCAGATTGCATTTTTATGCAGTAAGCTTCATAGATTTCTCGGCTCAGTTGTGACGCAAACATCTTCAAGACTTTAGTGTCGCGGAACCTAGGCGTGCAATTACGACAGTGGCGACTCCTTCTACCCCTGCGCGGTGCTCCTGTAGTCTGACATTTAGACACCGGCCCGTCTGCCCTATGTAGCTGTTGCGATAAAAGAGGGGTATCTGGTACACTACCCCTATTCTGCATGGGACGAACCTATCAACGTGCTTGATACCACATTCATTTCTTTTTTTTTTTTCTTTCCCTGCACCATGTTTCACATGCCCGCCAGTTTCTTGGGCGCCGTGAAGACCACCGGTACTTCACATTTTTTGGCCACCTTTTTGAGGCGGTGAGATATTTGGTGGTAGTACGGGATGGCAACAGGTCTACGGCGATGCGGCTCTACGCTTGAGCGGAGCTCTGATGGGCCCCGCGCTTCCTTGTCAAGGGTTTCTAGCACCGAGGTGACCATATCATGCTGAAATCCTGCGCTGTGCAGTTTTTGCAACTGTAGGAACACGCTATGTTGCATTTCATGCTGGCAGGACTTATCAAGAGCAGCACCCAGGCAGTTTTTTGCGATTCCCCTTTTTACAAGCTTCGAATGAGCTGACTGGTAGTTTAAAATACCTTTTTTTTATCCAGGCTGATACCTCCAGCACGCATGGGATCCAGCAATAATAATGCAAATGTCCAGGAACTGCAGGCATCAATGCGAAGGCAACTCAAAAGTGAAACTCAACCCAAAGGCGCTCTCTCGGAAAATTTCAAGAACACGGTTTACTGCAGTTGAACCGCCTCCCTCCCGTACCCCTTTAAAAAAATGGCATAATCGTCAACATATATAAAAATCTTAGCCGAGTAGGCTGTGTCAAGGCGTTCAGCAATTCGCTTGTCACAATATGATAAAAATATATCACTTAATAGAGGGGCAATACAGGAACCAATCCGCGCCTGTCCTGTGTGTTTCCTTTTTTGTCCTTGGTTGTTTGCGCGGTTACATGATGCATTCCGATATCGACCACCAACTAGCCCGCCTGCCCCTGTAAAATTAGGAAGCTTACCAGCAAGTATAGGACCGGTATGACGAGCAACATGGCAACAAAGGGCGTCAAGCGGAAAGTCAAGCGAGGTTGAGACAATCTCATGGGTGGCGGCAGTGGAAAAGAAACCTGCTATGAGTAACTACTTACGAAGAAAAAGCGAAATCAGGAAAGAAACAATTTATGATAACTCAAAGGGAAGCTCATTACTTTTTGAAGCGAGATCAGGATGCCTTAGAACACGCACCTATAAAGCGAGATATAAGAATGAAGAAGAAGCATATGCTTGCTGCGGTAAAGCTAGGGAAACGATGGAGCATGTTTTACTGGAATGTGAAGATATCTGCCCAGCCGTCGATTTAGGCACCACTGGCCTTCTTGAAGCCCTTGGGTTCAGCGAGATTACGGGGACGGTAAGCATGTGCGCAGTAGACATTAGTAAGCAGCGATTGGAACATTCTCAGAAGAAAAGTAGGCAAAGAACAAAAAACGGTGGCGTACAAAAACGATGTTCACAATAGGGGCTCAGAAAGTTTGGTGATGGGAATTTTTCGTGTTTTTCCCCCTACTTTTCTTTTTCTTTATTTTAACATAGGTAGGATATAAAGCAATAATAACAAGAGCTTGGTGGCGCAACCCACCGCCCTGTTGCAAAGGGGACTCTCATAGCATCCATTCATCCGTCCAGCGCGTGCTCATCCGCCTTTGAGGGGTAAATGCCGCGGCTTTCTAAAGTTGTACCCGGCTTATGTTGAATTCCAATGGTAGATCCTGATCAAGTTTTTCTGCTCTGTATGGAGCAATCCTATTCCAATGGCAGAATGTGAGCGTTAGTTGTGTGCTCCAATGGCAGATTGGGACTAGCTGCCGATTCTGGATTGCTCTGTGGAGCAATAATATTTGCTCCGCCTAAATCGGCAGATTTTACTGGAAGTCCGCGTGACGTATTTCCTTCATCCGCCTCTGCTTCCCGTCTCGGTCGTCTGTCTCCGGTCGCGGGCTGCTATGGACGACAGGGAAAGAATGGATGCTGCGTCGCGCCTTCCGCTTTTGTTCCTACTCCTAGATAGTGAAAAGACATGTTTTTTGCCGCAATTGAACACTCACAAAAGGAAGACACATAAAGACAACACGGGCGCACCACTTTTAGCAAGCACCAACTAGGCCAACAAGCAGTTCTGTTGCAACGTATTCCTAGATAGTGACATCTGACATTTGTTCCTGCTCCTAGTAACACATGGAATGCTTGGATGATCGGGATGAACGGATGAATGCTATAAGCGTCCCCTTCGGAACGGGGTGGTGGGTTGCGCCACCAGGCTCTTGTTCTTCTCTCTGTTCCACCTCTAGCCTAGCGTCCTCTCACTTGATTTCTTGAACTAAGTGCCCCCGCGGGAGCGCACGCATTCCATTCGCAGATTTGGTGAGAGCGATCTCAGTCGGAACGACGCGCTCCGTTCTTGGCCCGGCCGAGCGCTCGCGATCTGCCATCGGAATCCAACAATAGTGGTACCTAGGTTGCCTCGGGGCGCGTGCATCGAGGCACCCAAGTAGTAGCGTTTGCGCGCCTTCTCACGTCGCCTTTTCCCTCTCCCGCCCTCCCTCCATGTATGCGAGTTGCGAGCGAAGAGTGCCAAGAGTTTCCCGACTGCGTCGGTTCTACCCATTCTCTGCCTTGGTAAGCGTTACCGTTTCTGCATGTGCTTTAGCGGAGTGTCGCGGATAATTACACTGTCAAAAGTGTATTGGATCTCCAGAGGACATTGTGCATAAAGGTCCAAACGTTGCCTGTCGCCTATCCCCTCTGCCACGCTCCTGCCATGTATATACATGCTCTGAACCACCCGCCGACACGGCGTCCGAACAAGTAGCAGCAGCAGCTGCGCAAAAGTCGAAGGAAAAGGCAAAAAAAGAGCTCCGATTTAAAAAACAGTATCTCTATTTTTGAGTGCCTGTCTCAGTGCATACCAATAGCAATCATTTTTATTCAGGACAGGGTAATACAAAGCGAACGCAATACGACGTTGATCGGGTCGATGACTCGCTCGTTCGGCCGGGGGTCGCCCAGTCTTTTCCTTTTCAATTATTATCGCACTCCGTCATTGGCTCGGACGCTGCTACCGCGCCGCCGTCATCGCTCCCATCGGCCACTCAGTGCGTCGCGTGATAAGAAGTGAAGAATTCAAAATGAAATGGAGCATTGCAAAATACGGGCCTAGGTAAGACACTTCCAACGCGCGCAACAAAAATGCTCGTGAATATTATTTTTTTTTCATCTCTTCTCCATTTACCGTCGTGCAGATGGGACGGAGCTCCTGGATTTTATAGCAGGTTCCTGGTCTGTTCTTTTCGGCGATCACACCCGTTACCCTACCCGTTATTCTTCAGCGTCACACGTCCATCCTCGTGCGCGGCCGTGGCACTGCCCCGGAACTGGGTTTCTCCTTCGCTCGCACGCACACACACTGGGAGCAGAGCATGAAGAAGATAAAAGACCTGCGCCGCTCGCGTGGCCTTCCGCGCGCCGAACAAAGAGCCCTTCTTCGTTCTCCCACCAAATGTTGGTGGCACGTATATATGTTTGCGCGTTCCGGTGGCCTAATCTCGCGTGCAGCTAGCTGTTCCGACTGTTTCCAGCTCCGGAAGGGCAGATGGTACGTCGCTTCTCAGCAACGTGCTATCAGTTCAAACTGTGAACTGTGATAGGACGGTGGCAATGACGGGGCCAACAGCGCACAGATAACGCTCCTAGGTGATGCGCTTGCAGCATGATTTGACCTAAGCGACAAATTCTAGGATTATCTATAATCCTTTTCGCAATGGCGCACGTGAGCACGTGTATACAAACAGACGAGCACACACAAAGCACCCCCCCCCCCCCCCCCCCACAGCGCCGTTATTCCCAGATTTAACCTTCCTCGTTCCAATTCAATAAGTTGTTTCTGCGACTCCCGTTTTCACGTCTTTGAATTGAATTCTGGGGGTTTACGTGCCAAACCCACAATTTGATTATGAGGCACGCCGTAGTGGGTGACTCTGGATTAATCTTAACCATCAGGGGATCTTTAACGTGCCCCTAATGCCCGGGACACGGGTGTATTTGCATTTCGCCCCCATCGAAATGCGACCGCCACGGCCGGGATTTGATCTCGCGACTTCGTGTTTAGCAACGCAACACCGTAGCCGCGCTAAGACACTGCGGCGGGTTTTTCACGTCCTTCCTTGCGTCTTCCACTTTCTCTGTCCGTCAACTCACCTCTTCTGCTTTTGGAGCTCGTAATACCTGCGAAACTTTCTCTGTTTACATCCTGCACACATGACATGTACGTGCAGTGGCGAGTCGAAAAAAAGAAGTAAATGAACAAAAATTATGCACCAACTCCACTGGAGGTTTGGTCTTGAACCGACTAAATTCAACCCTTATCAACCCTTATCGGTTGTTATCAACCTGGTCGGACTCGATCCAACCCATATCGACCCTTATCAACATTTATCGGTCATTATAAACCTTATCGGGCTCGATCCGACCATTATCAACCTTTATTGACCCTTATCTGTCATTATCAAGGTGCAGCGGTGGCGTAGAGGTAGAACACCCGCCTCGCGTGCAAGTGGTCCGTGGTTCGAATCCCGGTGCCGCGCAATTTTCCAGTGGATGAAAAAAAAATCCGCATGTTGATAAAAATTGCATAAACAGACCTGGAGTGTGGCCTGATCCTGGTGACCAGAACCGGTAACGCACTCCCTCACCAGAGCAGGATTGGCCACCCTAGTGCAGTACTTGGCCACAACAATCAGTACATGAACACAACAATCAAACCCCGGCCCTCAGTCCCCAGCAGCTGCGAAGCAACTGACCACGGCGGCGGTCAGACCTGTGACGCTGCAGAGAAAGGGTGCTAAGAATCCCCGCCTCCGGACAGGCCGCCACTGGAATATGAACCTGGCAACGTTTAACGCTACAGCGTTATCTAGTGGGGCGAGTCTAGCAGTGCTATTGGAGGAATTAGAGGGCAGTAAATGGTATATGATAGGGCTCAGTGAAGTTAGGAGGCCGAAAGAAGCATATACAGTGCTAAAAAGCGGGCACGTCCTGTGCTACCGGGGCTTAGCGGAGAGACGAGAACTAGGAGACGGATTCCTGATTAATAAGAACATAGCTGGTAACATACAGGAACTCTATAGCATAACGAGAGGGTGGCAGGTCTTGTTGTGAAACTTAATAAGAGGTACAAAATGAAGGTTGTACAGGTCTACGCCCCTACATCCAGTCATGATGACCAAGAAGTCGAAAGCATCTATGAAGACCTCGAATCGGCGATGGGTAAAGTCAAAACAAAATACACTGTACTAATGGGCGACTTCAATGCCAAGGTAGGCAAGAAGCAGGCTGGAGACAAGGTAGTGGGGGAATATGGCATAGGCACTAGGAATAGCAGGGGAGAATTATTAGTAGACTTTGCAGAACAGAATAATATGCGGATAATGAATACCTTCTTCCGCAAGCGGGATAGCCGAAAGTGGACGTGGAGGAGCCCGAACGGCGAGACTAGAAATGAAATAGACCTCATACTCTGCGCTAACCCTGGCATCATACAAGATGTGGACGTGCTCAGCAAGGTGCACTGCAGTGACCATAGGATGGTAAGAACTCGAATCAGGCTAGACCTGAGGAGGGAACGGAAGCAACTGGTACATAAGAAGTCGATCAAAGAGTTAGCGGTAAGAGGGAAAATAGAGGAATTCCAGATCAAGCTACAGAACAGGTATTCGGCTTTAACTCAGGAAGAGGACCTTAGTGTTGAAGCAATGAACGACAATCTTGTGGGCATCATTAAGGAGTGTGCAATAGAAGTCGGTGGTAACTCCGTTAGACAAAATACCAGTAAGCTATCGCAGGAGACGAAAGATCTGTTCAAGAAACGCCAATGTATAAAAGCCTCTAACCCTACAGCTAGAATAGAACTGGCAGAACTTTCGAAGTTAATCAACAAGCGTAAGACAGCTGACATAAGGAAGTATAATATGGATAGAATTGAACATGCTCTCAGGAACGGAGGAAGCCTAAAAGCAGTGAAGAAGGAACTAGGAATTGGCAAGAATCAGATGTATGCGTTAAGAGACAAAGCCGGTAATATCATTACTAATATGGATGAGATAGTTCAAGTGGCTGAGGAGTTCTATAGAGATTTATACCGTACCAGTGGCCCCCACGACGATAATGGAAGAGAGAATAATCTAGAGGAATTCGAAATCCCACAGGTAACACCGGAAGAAGTAAAGAAAGCCTTGGGAGCTATGCAAAGGGGGAAGGCAGCTGGGGAGGATCAGGTAACAGCAGATTTGTTGAAGGATGGTGGGCAGATTGTTCTAGAGAAACTGGCCACCCTGTATACGCAATGCCTCATGACTTCGAGCGTACCGGAATCTTGAAAAAACGCTAACATAATCCTAATCCATAAGAAAGGTGACGCCAAAGTCTTGAAATATTATAGACCGATCAGTTTACTGTCCGTTGCCTACAAAGTATTTACTAAGGTAATTGCAAATAGAATCAGGAACACCTTAGACTTCCGTCAACCAAAGGACCAGGCAGGATTCCGTAAAGGCTACTCAACAATAGACCATATTCACACTATCAATCAGGTGATAGAAAAATGTGCGGAATATAACCGACCTTTATATATAGCTTTCATTGATTACGAGAAAGCGTTTGATTCAGTCGAAACCCCAGCAGTCATGGAGGCATTGCGGAATCGGGGTGTAGACGAGCCGTATGTAAAAATACTGAAAGATATCTATAGCGGCTCCACAGCCACCGTAGTCTTCCATAAAGAAAGCAACAAAATCCCAATAAAGAAAGGCGTCAGGCAGGGAGATACGATCTCTCCGATGCTATTCACAGCGTCTTTACAGGAGGTATTCAGAGACCTGGATTGGGAAGAATTGGGGATAAGAGTTAATACCTTAGTAACTTGCGATTCGCTGATGATATTGCCTTGCTTAGTAACTCAGGGGACCAACTGCAATGCATGCTCACTGACCTGGAGAGGCAAAGCCGAAGGGTGGATCTAAAAATTAATCTGCAGAAAACTAAAGTAATGTTTAACAGTCTCGGAAGGGAACAGCAGTTTACAATAGGTAGTGAGGCACTGGAAGTGGTAAGGAAATACATCTACTTAGGACAGGTAGTGACTGCGGATCCGGATCATGAGACTGAAATAATCAGAAGAATAAGAATGGGCTGGGGTGCGTTTGGCAGGCATTCTCAGATCATGAACAGCAGGTTGCCATTATCCCTGAAGAGAAAAGTTTATAACAGCTGTGTCTTACCAGTACTCACGTACGGGGCAGAAACCTGGAGGCTTACGAAAAGGGTTCTACTTAAATTGAGGACGACGCAACGAGCTATTGAAAGAAGAATGATAGGTGTAACGTTAAGGGATAAGAAAAGAGCGGATTGGGTGAGGGAACAAACGCGAGTTAATGACATCTTAGTCGAAATCAAGAAAAAGATATGGCCATGGGCAGGACATGTAATGAGGAGGGAAGATAACCGATGGTCATTAAGAGTTACGGAATGGATTCCAAGGGAAGGAAAGCGTAGCAGAGGGCGGCAGAAAGTTAGGTGGGCGGATGAGATTAAGAAGTTTGCAGGGACAACATGGCCACAATTAGTACATGACCGGGGTAGTTGGAGAAGTATGGGAGAGGCCGTTGCCCTGCAGTGGGCATAACCAGGCTGATGATGATGATGATGATGATGATGATGATGATGATGATGTCATTATCAACCTTATCTGAATCGCTCTGACCCTTATCTGCCCCTCGAACCTTATCGGATATGATCTGACCCTTATCATGCCTTATCGGATTTTATCAATTTTATCGCACCTTATTCGACCACAACGAACTCATGTCGGCCCTTATCAACCTTATTAGAATTACTCCGACCATTATAAGCCCTTATCGCTCTTTAGCACCTTATCCATCCGCGTCGAACCATTATCAACCGTGATCAGACCCATATAACCCCTCATCACTCCTTATCATCCTTATGAACTCATTGACTGCGTATCAGTCTGTGTTGCACGACAGCACAGGCAACGCGGCGCAGCACATTCATATGCATAGTTGACTTGAAGCAGAAAAAACATTCACCGACGTTTACGATACTTGTTAATGCGAAAACTTGAGCGGAGCTCTATACCTGTTTTGATTTCGCAATATATTGAGGCACCGCACCGATCACCGTACCGACTAGCAGAGCCGCGACGCGCGGCGCTATATATATAGACCGGCCACGCAGTGGCCGCATCCTGGCTGCTGCAGCTTATGCAACTGTAATCTTTAGCGGGAAACGCCATTCCATTCTCAAGAACAGACGCTGCAACGAAAATTCGTGTGCTTGCAAATGAAGCCATCAAAACTTTATGGAACACACCAAGCTTGAAGCATACACGTCTACACCGACTGGACCCATCCCTTCGACCCCCATCTGGACTCTCTCGACTCGATACAGCAGTACTTTGCCGACTGTGGCTTGGTGTCGCCTACACAAGATCCTTCGCCTTCCGAGTCGGTATGGACGACAGCGCGGCTTGCACACACTGCAGCGGCGAGGAGACTATCGAACACGTGCTTTGCCACTGTCCTCGATACAACGCGCACCGGCTGTCACTAGCGACCGCGTTGGCACGCCTTGACGACAGGCCACTTTCAGAACAGTCAGTTTTGGAATGCCGACGTGAACTGTTGTCGCAGCAAAAGTCGGTCAAGGCTTTGTTGACTTTTCTAGGTGACAGTGGCCTATTAGAAAGACTATAATGACCACATTTCGTCCCTTTTCATATTTTTTTCTCACGCTTTTATTTTTGTCACGCTCTTCTTTCCGTCTTTACTTCCCCTTTCCCTTCGCCTAGTGCAAGGTAGCAAACCGGAATTCTTTAACTCTGGTTAACCTCCCTGCCTTTCTCTCATTTGCATCTCTCTCTCTCTCTCTAGCGGGAAACGCTTGTGGCGAAGGCTATCCGCGAAGGCGAGCTTTCTGGTTCGTTTCCTTTTTTTTTTGTTCCCCGCACGGCCTGTGCCGCCGCTGCCGT
This sequence comes from Dermacentor andersoni, assembly GCF_023375885.2. Classification (NCBI taxonomy): domain Eukaryota; kingdom Metazoa; phylum Arthropoda; class Arachnida; order Ixodida; family Ixodidae; genus Dermacentor; species Dermacentor andersoni. The sequence goes on from NC_092814.1 coordinate 150,437,278, forward strand.
GGTGACTACGAAGACGATGATGATCATTATGATGATGATTTATTGGCATCTTTTTTTAAACGGGGCGTGGACAAATCGTCACGTAACCTGCTTTTCCTGCTTTCAATACTTTTCCTTCTAGCATTCTTGTATACATCTTTTAATCTTCTCTATCTGCCTTGTACCGCCGCCTATGCCTGTAATGGATACGGTCGTATCAGTATCTTTCTTCATTGTCTTCTTTCCCGCTAATATTCTAAACGTCTATTGCTTATTTTGACTGCTGACCGGTTGATACTTCCGTCTTCTCATGCTTCCGCTGCACCCTCCTCCTCCGCTTTCCTCCTCGCGCTCTTTTGGGTGTCGCCGTCTTTCATCCGCCGCAGCGCTCCGCGTTCGCTCTTTCATTTTTCGCTGTGCTCGTTTGCTCGTTTACGCCGAAGGAGGACGAGGCACGCTGACGATCAACGCAGGGGCGAGTGCCTAAGAGTTGCGCTCTAAAACGAGGACACAAGAAGGAAGACCAGACAGGACGAGCGCTACTTCACATAAACGTTTATTCTAGGAAAAACGTCTATTTATCAGTCGACACAGATAAAAAGCAAAGTACATGATTGCGCGAGCGTGTTCCGAAGCTCCCAAACAGATTAAGAAAGGTGTAAAATTTTTGTTCGTGACACGGCTATGCTCACAAAAAATATATATATAACCAAGAGCGTAAGACATAGAAACATGATCTCAGGCCTCTATCATGTGGGCACTGATAGTATCGGATTTCCAACGAAAAAGAATTGGTCGAGATATGGGACCCCATAACGTAAAACTATTCCAATATGTTTTTATTCTCATCTCCTGAGGTCAAATTTACGTAACCGCCGACGCAATCGGTGACCCGCAGCGTTGCCTGAACGGCCCAATGAAACGCTCTCCTCGTTTATACGAGGACACTTTTGTTTGCTTTCAAAACGAATACCATTGCCTACATTGAGCGGCTTGTCTTATGTAATTGGCTGACCAGAGGCGAGGAGCACGTTTAAGTGGAGATAGTTTCAATGGGACCGAGCCAGCGCACTGAAAATAGATAACCGTATGAAGAGGGAGTTGCCGTCCTCTGCGATTGGTCCGCTTTTCTTTACTTGGCTTGAGGCAGCTGGCCGAAAATCGCGGCAGCGTGCAACGGACAGATAAGGTGCCGCTAAACCTGATCCTCAGCAAAGAAGAGTTGGCAGAGCGATGTCGTATACGTGCCGAAAGGGCTCGATAACGTTACATGGCCGCGCAAGAAAATTTGTTATACGCAAATAAACCCATGCTCTCCGGGAGGTGCGAGTAGCCAGTGCCTGAGCGATCGGCGGCAGCCATCTTCTATTCCTTTTGGAACGGGGCAGTCTCCGGCTATTCAGAAGAAAATTCAGTTTTGTTCGGCACACCAATACATCTTTAACACGTGCACCTCACTTTGACGCAATGAGTTTTCGCGGTTTTCTGATTTCGAGTGACAGACAGCTGAAGTCGGTGCAGCCTGAAAACTTTTGACCAATAGCAGAGGGTTAATGGCGAAAAGGCGTCGAATCATGAATAATTATTTTTCTTTCGTTCAGTCAAATCATGCATAATCAATGTATACACGTCATGTCAGATTAGGAGCTATCGCGGTTTCCGTGACGTCGCTTGACAGGCAGGTGAAGTTGGGCTGGTCCAAAAAGGTTTTTGACCACTCGCGGACGGTTGATTGCAGAACTGGAATAGAAAAGTTTGCAATAGCTTTACGTTATAGCACCCATGGTGTTTCACTTGTGTGAATGTTTATCGAGGACTAGCTGACACACGTGGAACCATTTTTTTTAGTGGAGAAAGTCTCTACAACATCCCTAGTTGTCCTATCTCGGTGCCAAGAAAGGATTGATGTGCCTGACAGAACGGGTTCACATCTGCATTGTCGGCCACATGACCTGCTCTTCAAAAGCACATGTGCTGGACGGGAATGCCAAAACAAGCTCAGTTTACCACAAGACACGGCGTAACTTAAGTTCCTTGTGCCTGTAGTGTTCCGTACCTCATTCCATTTTCGTGTGGACGGAAATACTTCGGGTAGAAAGGCCGCTGCCTGAGCATTAGAAGTAGCGCTCGTCTTGTGGTCTTCCTTCTTCTCTCCTCCTTGCTGTTTTCTTTCTTTTTGCGCTTTAAGTCAAGTATGAATTCTTACAAACTCGTTCAAATTCCAGTTTTTGTAAATATTCATATGGTTTAGATATATTCGCCTTTTGCAAGCGTGGGTATTTGGCCCGGTGGGCAAGACACTGGGCTTCTGAGCGTCACGCGTCAGCGACGGTTTTCCTCAGTGAGTCGACATAGAAATGCGTCCACACTTAAAGGGAGTCGCAGTTTCGCCCAAAAGGCGAAGCATCGATTGCGATAGCAAATTAGTGGACAGCTATACGAAGTAAGGATAGTCGTTTTATCGGCCGTATAAACTTGTAAACATTCGCATACTAACTTAATTAACAAGCACGGTGTTACACGCGCACAAGCAAACATGAACACATCCCACTCGGTGACCGCGGAAACTCGCTGTCAAAGCGCTGGAGTGGGGAAGCGTGGCAGCAGCAGCGAGCGAACTGGCCGTCGTGCTGCGTCTCGCATCAACGCGAACTATAAGTCGCGAAAACACAGCGCGTCGCGAACAGCGCCCCCGTCGCAGATGGCTTTCAGTATACAGCGGCCCGGGCGGGCGCGCGTGGCCACCCGGAGTAGAACCCGCCTCTCATCCCTCCACTCCCCCCGGAGCCTTGCGCGCGACTGAAGACGGTGCACTTCCTCCCCGCTTTCCACCCTTTCGTGCGCGAGATTGAGTCCCGATCGCCGGCTCTAACTCGCGCACTCTGACTCGCATATACAGCATACGGCGCGCGGCGACGATTTTATCGCACTTGGACTTTATACTGAACCTCGCGGCGGCGCCGACGGCGACGGCAGAAATGCACTTGGAGTGTCCATATAATGGCTATCGCAATAAAAAAAGGACTTTAAGGATTTATTTACCTCCTGGTCGCAGCCGTACGAAGGTATGAAGGAGCAGAACAACGTTCCTTTGGCAGTTCAAGGAAGACACGCGCCGTCCTTGTAATATGCGTCAAGCACACGCGCTCCATTTTTTACACTACGGCGAGAGCGCTAGATTTTCTGTTTCTCTTACTCCCGCGACGTCACGCGTCTCGCACTCTTCCCGTGGACGTTGTTTCGCTTGTGTCTTGGAACATCCAGTATAGCGCCCGAAGTCGCTCTTTCTCTGCGACGCTTGCTTCCCTGTCAGCCGAGTCTTCACGCGGAAAAACCCGCTGTAGTGTAATTGGGGTTGCTTCGGTGCGTTGCTGCCGAGTTGCTTCGATTAAAGGCCAAGTATGGGAACGGCTAATAAAGAAAAGGAAAAAAAAAATGTGGCTGTGCATTACCGTTGGGAAGTAGTGAAAGCACCGGGTGTCATGGCAGAGGTGAAGAAATGAGAAAGGCGAAACAGAGAAAACACAGTGCTGCCTACCGCCTTGTCTGTTGAGACCTCGTTACCTTGTGCAAGGCTCCGCCCAGCATCTCATACGTGCGCGTAAATAATTCGACCAGCGTTTGTGTTCACCCCGGGAAATGAGGTTTCGGAGTGACTGTATTGCGGTGTTTGTTTATTTAGTGCGCTGGGGGAAAATGCCTCCCGCTGCTTGGGCGCGGCGTCCTGTCACTAGCTGGGCGCACGTTTACTTTGTCACCGACCGCGGAGGCCACTTTTGTGCCGATGGGCATTGCTCCGGTGGTTACGAACCGTTTACGCGTATCGGAACTGTCGGAACTTGGAAAGTATTTCAGAACCAGCGCATGGCGCAGCATTTAGCCCGTCGCGAACTTTCTATGCCACGTGTCGAGCTTGATTGAGCATAAACTCGCGCTTTCTGCTCTTTATTGAGTGTGACTTTCATAAAACTTGTCAGATATCACTTTGATATTTCTGTATGAATGTTTATGCAAAACGGCTTAGAAAATGTCATCGTTCCCACCGAAGTAGTGGGCGAACAAGATGCTCAGATCGATTTAAAGTAAGGTATTTTTCGGATTCACTAGAATCAGTAATTCAGTGCTTTCGCTACGGCTTCCCTGGTCACTACGATCCATCAAATATTGATTATCTAGTAAGACGATAATGCTATTATGATGCCACGTCGGAATCTTGCCTTTGCTCGCGTATCTAGTTCTACCACTGACCAGTCAAATACAAGATCCACTCTTACTGAGCTGTTGCATTCGCCGTAAAGATTACACTCGCCGTTCACATGCACGAAATTACCGTGCCCAAGTTGCGTGTTTTTGTTCATTAGATGTGCTAACTCAATGATTCATTGCCAGCTACTGCAGCTGAAGCGTAGGCGGTTTGTTCGCAGGTCTTTCTGGTCTATCTGCATTGCAAAACATCGAATTCATGATCGGTCGGCCGGAGTCACCTCCTGGAACGTTGCGAGGCCTAACAATCGCTTGGTGAATAGCGCCTACGCTTCTGTAAGGCACTGCCTTCACTTGGGCTATTTTGCGCTCTTTTACGACGACGTTGGGCAATAAACACTTTACGAGGGCTCCCTTTACAAACTGGCCTAGTTGGCGTTTGCATTTCCCTATTGCAGGCGCCCGACGGAGTGAGGCTGAGATATCCGTTTTGCCCGCCAAGTAAACCGGCTTTCGACGGTCCCCGACGTTCGCGACAGTGCGTCGAGTATTGCTTAGGCGTATGAAGCTGGACAGCGAGCGAATGTGTTTGCGAATTGAATTATTGGTTTGTACGAGAAGAGGTATTTGAAATCAGTCAGATGAGGTCTCTTGCTAAAGCCGCATGTAACGAAAATATGTTATGGTATTATCGTTTATATCTTGGCAACCGTACCACCCACGCGCCTTACTTTGGTATCCTTGTGTAGAGGAAAGGAGCGATTACTCGATCATGCTTGTGTCGCATGCACAGATGGGGCCGTTATCGCGTTGCATATGACGCCATCGGAGCTAAATTTAGCCGCTAGCTCGGCGTTCAGAGAGGCACAGCTCGGCAGCACGTTTGTCGATCCGTTCGGGAGGGGTCTCGTTTGAAAGAGCTTACTCAGCCATAGTCAGTATAATCCACAAAGCTCAAACATCTGCTCATCAGGCGTTATGAGGATAATAAGTGTGAGATCTTTTGCAGAAATTTCACGCTTCCTTGGTTATGGCGCCTCCACGTTCAACACGCAGGGTTCAGAAATGGCGTGAATAGGCTTGGGCAGCAAGACAGAGGGATATTCAAGCCCTTTGACCACAGCGAAACGTGTGCGTCTCCATAGGGAGCACAAGTGCAGGAGATTGTGGCAAACTCAGGAGCCCTAACCATGCCAAGACTCCCACTAGCTGTAGCATGTCAGGCATGTAAGCTTTCCAATGCGTGAATAAATCTAACTTGTGTATTTTGTTACGTCATTTCTGTACCCCACTGTTACTGTGTCCTTGATACAGCCTACCCGAATTTTTAAAGACACAATAAGGAGCAACACTTCACCAATTTAATCTAGTGAAGTATTAATATATTATATATATTTTGATTGAGTCAGCAGTGAACGGTTGACCACATGGCGTAGTAAATGAAGCCTCAACTTCCCTGTTTTGAATTGCATGCCAAAATCGCAGCGCCGGTGAGTCATTCTTCTGCCACGCATCTTTCTTTAGTTTTATTATTCTCATATTTGTGCCATGAAACCTGAGTCTGACCCCTGTAGAATGTGATGTAAGTCTTTTTTGTCGGCGCACAATTAACAACACCGAAGCCAGCGCTGTCAAAATCCGCGACGTCGCGGAGAGGGGCGGGGGGTTCAATCTGCGCCGCCGCCTGTTTTACCTTTCTTATGCGCTTCCTTAGCTGACTAAATTTTCTCTCCGTGTAGCAGTCAATTTTCTACAATTTCAGAATCGTGATTCTTAAAGCTTCACCTAAATCGTGAGCGCCACCCTATTTTGTGGCTCCAATTTCGTTTTGTTCGCCTGCCGTTAATTCAAACAGGCTTGTAACGTGAACTGTGGAGTTATGGCCTCCGTGTTACGACATAGCAATAGGTGTTTAGCGGAAAAGGAATCTTCAGACGATGATGTACAAGCAGAAGACAGAACGGTCGTCTCTCGCGCTCCTTTGTCAATCTCATTGTATGTCCTGTTCTCAAGTTGCTTTTCTTCCCTACTTCATTTCTCTCTTTATTTCTTTTTTTACTTATTTGTTTGCTTATTTATTTATTTATTTATTTATTTATTTATTTATTTATTTATTTATTTGCTTCCTTATTTTTATGTCTTCTTTTTGCATGGTGCACTTGTTTCTACGTGTAACGGGAAGCTGCCTCACGGTTTGCTTTCGACAACATGAACTGTCAAAAGTTCTATGCTTCACTAAACTGAGTGAGCGCAACTGAATAATTCGCGTACTTTAACGAGGGCAAAGCGCGCAAAACCCTCAGTGGTAAAAAAGAAAAAGAGAGGCAGAAGAGGCTGAGACACTGCTACACTGCATCACTGCAGCAGTTAATCTCCAGGCACGAAGCGAACAGAAGAAAGGAAAGCGAACACGTCAGTGGTTCTCCAAAGTTGCACGAGAAGTCGCTATGATTACCTTTCATCTACACTCTTAAAAAAGTTTTCACCTTTCGGGGCTTACCTTGTCCCACAACGACAATCACCATCCATCTTTCCCGCGTTTCCTCTCTTTAATGCTGCGCGCTCGCTATTTCTAGGTCACGAATTACGTGCGCGTTATCAGTGTGACAGCATTCTCGACAGGAAAGTATTGAGCGCAGAGTTTTCAAGAAAGGAAACGCAAGCAAGGCAGATGACGATTATTGTTGTGGGACAAGATGAGCACCAAAGGGGGGCAATTTTTTTTACAGAGTGCAAGGCGACACTTCACCGGCGCTTAGTTCTTTCCTTTTTTTTTTATTGCGATAGCAATTATATGGACTCTCGAGGCGCATTTCTGTTGTCGCCGTGAGGTTCCGTATGAAGCCCAAGGGCGGTAAAATTGTCGCCGGGCGCGCTGTATGCTGTATGTGCGAGTGGAAGCTTGCGAGGGTGAGCCGGCGAAAGTGGCTCAATCTCGCGTGCGCGAGCCAGAAAGGCGGGCTGGAAGCGTGCTCTCTGCAGTCGCGCTCGAGGCACGGGGGTAAAGCGAGGAAGGTGGGGGGGGGAGGCGTTCTTTTCCAGCGACTGCTGCTTACGGCGCGACCGTGCGTGTGCCGTGTCTTGAAAGCGATCTGCCATGTGGCCAAAGTGCGCGCCCGCGCAGGCCTCATATTCAAAGCGATCTGCGATGTTTGCAGGGGGCGTGTAGGGGCGGTAGCTTCGTATGTGCTGTGCTTTCGACGTTTCGTTCGCGTTGAAGCAGCACCACCTAGATAGCACAAGGCCTGTTCGCTACGTCATGCTACTGGCCCAGAATTTTCATTGACAAGGCCGCCGGGACGAAAGCGGTTACGTCAAAATCACTGTTGCCTACTCGAGAGCAGCCCCATTAGATTCTATGTCAGTCGGGCCACTAGCATGACGTCAAGGATCGGAGTGAAAAGGCCTTGGGCTATCTAGGTGGTGTTCTTTGAAGCCAGAAATACACGAAGTTCAATTTGCTCGTTGCTGCTTCCGCGATTCCTCACTCCAGCGTTTTGACAGCAAGTTTCCGATGACTTGGGGCGAAATGTGTACATTTTTACCTGTGCGCAGATGACATCGTGCTTGTTAATTTAGTTAGTAAGCGAATGTCTACAAGTTTATACGGCCGATAAAACCACTATCCTTACTTCGTATAGCTATCTACTAATTTGCTATCGCAACCGGTGCTTCGCCGGGCGAAACGGCGACACTTCTTATGTGCAACGCAGTACGACCTCAACATGGCCATTAGCTACCGTGGTCGCTCAGTAGCTATCTGCTGCTTATCCCGATGTCGCGGGTGCGATTCGCGACTGCGGTGATCGCATTGTTATTGGTATGAAATCCAAAAAAGCACGGCACTTTGGATACACGTTAACCCATAGTAGTACAAATAATATGGAGCCCTCCACTACTGATAGCATGTTAATTGCGTAGGGAAATTGAACCCCATATATAAACCATGAGTGGTATACCTTAAAATATTTGCACTACCTTATAAATTAATTATTTCATCCTTACATATTATTATTCTACACCGCGGCTCTCACGCCTCCCCCCCCCTCGAGCTTTAGAGTGTTAAACCACAAGAAATTATTACCGAAAAGAAGTCGCAGTTTCGCCCGAAAGACGGATCATTGATAGCAAAGTAAACCCGCCGTGGTTGCTCAATAGCTATGGTGTTGGGCTGCTGAGCACGAGGCCGTGGGATCGAATCCCGGCTGCGGCGGCCACATTTCGATGGAGGCGAAATGCGAAAACACCCGTGTACTTAGATTTAGGTGCACGTTAAAGAACCCCAGGCGGTCGAAATTTCCGGAGTCCTCCACTACGGCGTGCCTCATAATCAGAAAGTGGTTTTGCCACGTAAAACCCCATAATTTAATTTAATATCAAAGTATTAGACAACTACGCGAACTAAGGTTCGTAGTTTTATCGGCAGCATGAATTGCAGTAAAGGTTCGCTTATTAATTAAATTAAGAAGCATGGTGTCACGCACACACAGGAAAACTTGGAACAGATCTCACTCGATGACTGCGAACATTCGCTGTCACAACGCTAGCGTGATGAAGAGCGAAAAGAAATGAGAGCGGACGCTTCGACGCGTCTCCGAAAGTTGAGATTACACAACCTCCAACATCAGCCGCGCGGGAAGACAGCGCTCAGGGAGCCACCAGCCATGCCGGCTCACATTTGCACCCTTCGGAGATTACCTCCAAGATGGCTCGGGCGGTATAGGCGCTCAGCCGCGAGAGCAGCCATGTGGAGCCACGTCCTGGCTAGCGGAGGAGACGCGTGCTCAGCTGCCCCCCCCCCCCCCCCCCTCCCCAGCGCTCGCTTTATTACGTGGTTTCTAACATTCGGCGCGCATCAAGCCAGCACCCTTCTCGGCTCATCCTCGCACGCTTTCCCTCGCACACACAGCATACGGCGGAAGGCGCGATAGAATCTTATTGAACTACGTGGTAATGGAGTGCGGGCGTAACCAGAGGTTGAAGAACAATACAACACCGACTGAATATCAGTGAAAATATCGGCTGACTTGCGCGGACATTAAGACCAGCAATGCTTGGTTGACAGGGCCAAGCTCGCAGTGGAAGTCCACAACTTCCTAGACCATAGGGATGCCGCCCACATCTGTCTAAGAACTGGCGGCTCAAATTATTGAATAAAGCTTTAATCTCTTTCTCTCTCTCTTTATCACTTGGACTTTATATGGAACATCATGGCGACGGCGATGTTGACAGCGGAACTTCGCCTGCAGTGTCCATTTAATTACTATCGCAATAAAAGCCAACCGCTATACTGACGCTACATGTCCTCTGACAACCGACCATGGAGCATATATACATGCCACTTCACATTTTATTTCCTGCATTACTGTGTTTTCGGCAACTTTGTTCACAATATATCAGATGGCCCGGTCTGTACGTGACACTGTGTGCTCTCCCGCAGGCCTCGTGGGGCCGCATATTGTACCAATTCATTTCACTTACCATTCTTTCCGTCCTTCGTCACTGGTAAAAACGGAAAATTGAATAAACCTTTTACAAAACAAGGCACCTGGTTGGCAGCCATTGAAACGAACTTGGCCTCGCATTGCGCCGTATCCTTTGTTTTCTTGCGTGAGGCCGCCGTTCAAGAACACTGCACGCTTCGCTTTGCGACCTGACACGTGTTGGCAGCTTCGCACGCTCGCCCGCCCCGCACTGCGCGCTATCTCTAGAGGATGCCAGAGGCACAAATGTTGGAGATGAGTAAAGCTGCTAGACACCACCGCCGACAACCTCTTCTCGCGTAGCGCGAGAATAGCTGACTTGCTGTCAGTCCTCGGACACATCTCTGCGCAGCGAAACGAAAGCGAAACTCCGTGCGGCCGGGATTCTGGCGGCTTTCATCTTCGTAATCCTATATACTCCTCCGCCAGTTGTTTCGCGCCCGTCATTCGAAACGAGTCGTCCCCTGAGCGCGCGGGAAGTTGGTCTTCGTCCGACTACTGGACCAGATCCACGTGTACTGTTAAGAATGGCCGTACGGGGTGGCAACGTGCCAGCTTTCAGCCCGCTGCACGTGTTCCAAGCCCACCAGACGGGGCGCCCTTCGGAGAACTGCGAAGGGCCGGCAGCCACGTGGCGCGCGATCAACTCAGGAAATTGGTACTTGGCCGAGCCACCCGGGACAAAGCAGTTCTACGAAGCCCTCTGACGTCGGCACGGAAAGCTGGGCGGTACCGAGAACTGTCCGGCCTTTTCACCTGTGTGTATGTGCGGCACGTGTATGTGAGCCCTCATTCTCCAAGTCGGCACACCTCATCCTCCAAAAAGGCGGGTCATCTTGAATGACGTCGAACTATGACGTCGAGCAAGGGCTTATAAGCAGCGTTTACCGGCTGCTCGTGTCGTGCTCGTGTCGTGCTCGTTGTCGGGAGCTGAGTGCTCTGTCATACTAGAAATGTACTAGTGAGCTGTGTGCTCGTAAACTATTTGCTGTATGTTAGTTTTGCGGGCTCCATATGGGAGTCGCGCTAGTCTGCCAATGTATCCTGCATAAACTGTTAATATGTAAATAAATCCTGTTCACCGAGGTCCTGTCTACGACCTTCATCTCCTTCAAATGGTGGCAGCGGCGAGATAGTCCGACGACTCCTACATCTGGTCGACAGCGGAAGGACCGTCCGACAACTCTGACAGTACTCGTGTCGCGGCATGCGCTCCTTTTGCTGGTAATGAGCTCGATGGCATTCTGCCGACCTAAATCTCTCCGTTTGACGCAATTTGCATGCATAGCCGAAAGACGTACCCGGGAGCGCGTTTGGCGGTGCAATGTGACGTGGCCTGGACGTAATTATGCGCATGCATTCGGTCTGTCTCCCTCCAACACTCCTGTCCAGTTGAGCACGCGGCTTCTCGCGGCGCATCGTCGTCGTGCGGCGCATCGAGCGCCGAGGGGAGCCGCCGCGTTTCCGGCGCCTTATCGCGCCGCCGCGTGCGTCGCCCGCCCCCGCGATGTGGGGGAGTGGGTATACGACAGTCTGCACTGGTCACCTGAGGGTAATTACCAGCTGTGACGTCACTTTCGCGGCGTCTGTGAGCCAACGATAAGGGCGGCACGGGGGAATGCAGTTTATTTTTTTGCTGGTACTTTCGCGGTGGTCTCTTTTCTCCGTGTGGCGCGCCGTTTTGATTCCTTCTCTCCCACATCTTCTGTTTGTGTGGGTGGGACCAACGTTACGCCTCTCCGTCTGTACACCAACGATTAGTTCTTACTTCTATCTCGTCTTCCGCGTGGTCGCAATGCGCAGCTAGTTTTTGTTCTTGCGTTTTCTTTCTTTCCCACAGGCCTCCAGGAGCGAGGAGTTTCGTTCTGGCTTTTCCTCCCTTTCAACACTATCGCTTCTTTCTGCGACACGGCCGAGTCGGTGGTCTGAGAACTTTTCACCGAGTTTGGCTAGATTTCCCAGCGTTCTGGGTTGTCCTTTGTGGGATATATAATCTTCCCATTTCTCGCGTATCTCTGTGCAGTTCTGATAAACCCACGTATAACGGCGATGTTGGCGGGTGTACAACTATCTACCTGATATATATTTGCGCTGACTATGGATGCTCTGATATAGGCGGCAGGTGGTTCTGGCTTTGGCAATGGGGATGACAGTGTTACATAGAAAAAAAGGCGAGAACAAGCATAATCAGAGACAACGGCAGTACAACGCAGTGGCTCCCTCGGATTGGATATATCGAAGGCCCAGGGGATAACGTCGTGAAAAGGTGATGCGCGTTAACGTAAAGGGAGATAAGCAGCACAATGTGTGCGAAGATTAACAGCGCGTGCATCTCGTAGAAGTTGGTAGAGCTGACGTTCGTGCTGTGGAATGTTAACCTTTAGAAGAGTGTGGTATGTGTTCTTTTACTGCGATAGCAATTATCTGAACACTCCAGGTGCATTTCTGCCGTCGGTGGCGCCGTCGCTGTGATGTTCCGTATAAAGTCCAAGCGCAAGGCCATCGTCGCCGCGCGCCGTATGCTGTATGTGCGACTGAAGGAGTGCGAGGGTGAAGGCCACTTTATTCTTTGTAATGCGGAAACACACGTATTGGTTTCCGTCATGAGGCTGCACCAAGTGGGGAATGTAAGTTAGTTCTGTACGGATGTAAACAAATTACTTTGCTGGATTGCCCACACGTCGACGCCATAAAGGCTTTGTATCCAGAGAGTCTTAGCGCGTTTGACACGTTCGGTTCACATATTACCACTATAGGAAATCGGTTCGTAAAAACGTATTGGAGGAAACATGAAATCCGTGATTTAAGTGCTCTGGCCTTCCACTGGAAAATCGTCCCACTACGCACTTCATCACGGAATGAAGGCAGTGGAACAGCCATTCTGCTTACGCAAGATTTGCAAGCACTGGGCTCAGGGCATCCAACACTTGCACTGCGCTTCGAGCTGTTGGCGTATTCGACTTGCCCACAAGCGTGCGAATCGCATTTATCAAAGACTTGAGCATTGTTACGATTCGGCGGTCATGATCTGTCAGCTCATCTGGGTGAGGGGTGGAGCATTGTAGTGCCACTCCTCGTTGGGGTTTTTCCACGGGGCTTATCCTTGGCAGTGGTGGCCATGCTTCATCCACGGCATTCTTTTCAGCTGCTCCATTATCAACACGCGCTTTGGATACATTCTGCAGTGGGGTTGGAGCAGATTCAACAGCAAGAGGCTTTGCGGCACGCTATTGTGCGTGCGGAGACCAAAATTCTTTGATGAGCGTCTGTGACGAAAACGACGTCGCCTGACGTCAGCAGCTGCTTCACGATGAGTTGACCGGTCCCTCACCATTTTCTTCAAGACGGAGATTTCTCTGTGAACTCTTGGACATTCCTTTGATGAGGCGTCGTGGGGCCCTTGACAGTTTGGACACTTATATGTTTTTGCCTGGCAGGTGCCTGCAGAGTGTTGTGCTGCAAAGCGGGAACATATCGTAGACTTTCGACAGACGGCGCTCACGTGACCGAATTTCTGGCAGTTTCTGCACTGAAACGGCTTGAGAACAAAGAGCCGGACAGCATGTCGGAAATGACGTACCTTCACAAGCGACGGAAGCCAGTAACCTTTAAAGACAATTTTTACGCATCTTGAATGTCCGAGACGGGCCACCTGCAGTATTTGGGTCCCATGAGTGGCAGGCTTTATCAAAAATGGTAAATCCTGGCCTGAGATGGCCGCATCAATGTCATATATGACGCATGTAGTAGCCGCTTTTCGCATCGGGATGATGGTACGAACGCTCACGCCACCGAGGACAGTGACAGCTCGCAGTGAATTTAACGCCGACGCTTGAGCGACGTCTACGGCAACAACATTCTTCCAAGGGTTGACTCGGACGTCCTCAATGCCATTTCACAACAGTCTCTCGAGTTCAACCGATGCAACTTGCCTGTTGAGGAACCTCATGTTGTCGGAGGGTAGCATAGGTAGGAAAAGGATGGTGTACTTCGGCGAATTCTGCGGAGTCCTCATAGTGGAATTTGCTTCCAACCACGAAGTAAGCATTATGAACGATGGCAGTCCAACGTACTTCGTGGTTCGCCCAATAGCAGTTGCTTAGATTTGACTTTGGTGTCATGGCAAGTTGGTCAAAATGTTCGATGGTTCTCTGGCATCGAGACTCATGGCAGTGACCATATTCCAACCTACTTAAGAATCACTGGATTTGGAAGCTTCTCCTTTTCTACTTCCCAACAAGTGAGGTGGTCAACATATAAGACAAAGGTGGAAGAGGCATGCAAATAAGGTTTGACCTGCACCATTGAGAACCTTAATACAAGTGTACGGGAATCGTCTAAGTACACCTTTACATCCGCTAAAAAACGTACGGATTTCGACATGGAACTTGAGCGACTTCGAACGATTCGCAGAAGGGCCGAGAGGCGATACAGGCGCACCAAGTCAATTCTTGACCTTAGAGTCGCTCGACGTACACAGAAGAAAATCTGACGTCATATGGGCAGTCTGGAGGAACAACGGTGGAAGTCGTTTTGCGAATCACTTGACCCTCGCAAGCCACTGTCTATCATATGGAGGACGGTACGCAGCCTTGGCTCGTCTCCACAGCAACGACACCCATTCTGCACCCTAGCCCTGCATCAAGGCCGCTCGCAGGTTGATATAGCCGAAGATTTCTGTGTGAAGTGCGGGCAGTGTGGTCACCATCAATAGCGAAATTCTGGGTGAAGTTCCTGCGACACGCTTCCTAGAATTGAATGTGTCCTTCTCACTTTAGGAATTGGACGCTGCTCTGGCCACATGCAGGCGCTCATCGTCGCCAGGACCAGACGGCATCACCTACGCTGCTTTATGCCACCTAGGTGAAGATGGCCGAGGTAGACTTCTGGAATGTTATAACCAGTCATGGAATGATGGCGTCGTTCCTGAGCAGTAGAAGTCCGCCCGCTTGATACCACTTCTGAAGCCTGGAAAGTCGCCACTTGACCTAGCGTCCTAACGACCCATTGCGCTGTCCACCTGTGTTGGGAAGGTCATGGAAAGAATTATTCTCACACGCCTAGAGTGGTATCTTGAGCGCGAAAACTCATACCCCGAGGCTGTGGCTGGATTTAGAAGAGGCCGTTCCTCTATTGACAACGTCATCGACCTGGTGACGTCTGTACAACAAGAAAAACACCACAAGCGTATATCGGTTGCACTTCTCGATGTGAAAAGCGCCTATGATAATGTAAGGCATGAAGTCATCCTTGATGCCCTGGAAAATAATGGTATTGGTGGAAGCATGTTACGGTGTATTCGGAGATATCTATTCAAAAGATCCTTCTTTGTGGACAGTGGAGATGGCCGAACCGCTGACCATTACACTTGCCGTGACGTCCCGCAGGGTGGGGTTCTTAGCCACACTTTGTTCAACCTTGCAATCCTTGGACTTGCCAACGTTCTACCACATACAGTAAACCTTTCCATATATGCTGACGACATATGCATATAGACCTCGGCTGTTACACGTGTCCAGGTGCGTGCACGGCTAAGAGCAGTGACCCTAACACCATCGTACCTCCGTTCTCAAGGCCTCAACATGTCGACCGAGAAGTCGCTGTTACCCACAAGCCCATGACCTGGTGCTCCATTTCTATTGTCCACCAAACAATTTCATACGCAACATCTCACTGATTCCTAGGCGTTATTATCGACAGAGACCTTTCATTTAGCCCCCACATTCATACTTGAAGAAGAGGCTTACTTCTATCGCCCATATACTAAGGTTTCTTGCCAGTAAAACGTGGGCCACATCCGTGGCATCTATGCTTTAACTATACAGGACGCTCTTCCTAGCATAGTTGCGATATAGCACACCAGTGCTGTCCAATGCTAACAAAACTAACATCCATATCCTACAGAACATTCAAGGCCAAGCCCTTCGAACATGTCTGAGGCTACCTCGAAGTGCTTGAACCGTATCAACAATTGCCACCGCGAGAGACCACCCAATAATGACCTATATATCTATCGACGCACTCCGGGCACATGTTCGCCATAGATCCAGAGTCCCTGACCACCATCTCGCTCGCTTGCCTGAGAAAAGACCCGAGGCAGCGTTCTCCAGATCAGTTGCCGCTAACCAGCACTCATTGTCATTGAGGCACTCACCCGCAACAAGAACGCCATCCCCTCTGTGGTGCTTGAAAAAGCCTCTGTGTACCTTGCTGTTCCAGGAATAGTGAAGAAAGCTAGCCTGACCACCGCGGCTCTCAAGCAGGTCACATTGAAACTTTTGCGTTGTTCATACGCTAACCGAATCCATGTTTACACGGGCGGTTCCGTCTCGGAAGATTCGACGGGCGCCATTGTTCTACCATCTCAGTCGGTCGTCATCAAATTTAAGACTTCCACGTAACGACATCTACAGGTTCTGAACTGGCCGCTCTTCGCGCAGCATTCGAATACATTGAAAAAGAAGCGCCCAAAGATGGGCGATATTTTGTGATTCGAAAGCAGCCCTGCCGGGACATTGTGGCGTCGGCTATGCATATAATGCCGATGACGCTGCCCGACGTGCCCAGGCTGGCGCACCGACACTCCATATACCTTTATCGAGAGTAGACGCTGCAAGAGAGCTTCGCAATCTCGCTCGTACCATCACGTTAAGTTACTGGCATACACCACGGAACTCTAAGGGTCGTTTATACAGCCTCGACCAATCACTGAAACTTCAATTACCAGCAAACCTTTCACGACGTACGCAACACTGCTGTGTCGGCTGTGGGTAGCAGTAGCATTCACCAACTCCTACAGATATCGTATTGGAATGGCGGACTCACCAATGTGCCCTAAGTGCAAGTGTGAAGAGACCAGCAGTTATGTTCTGTGCCACTGTTCTCGGTATGATAATCAACGTCAGACTCTCCAGTGTGCCTTGAATAGACAGAAGCAAAGATGTTGGGAGCCTGGTCTCACAGTTGATTAGTCCATAAAGCAGTACGAGCGCTTCTTCACTACCTGAAGCAACAGACTTGAGTGCCCGACTATAGACATCCTACACCTAACTTAGTGCATGTGAAAGTGCGGTATAGACTCATGCTTTCTCTCTCTCTCTCTCTTTCACTCCCCATTCTTCTCCCCACGTGTGGGATAGCAAACTGAACTCAGTGTGGCTAACCTCCCTGCCTTTAAATCTTCCCCCCTCTCTCTGAAAGAGTGTGAGGGGGAGCCAACGATGGTGGCTCGATCCCAGGGGTGAATCTCCGCCTGGCTGCCATTGGCTGTTTTAGTGCAGACGCTCTTTCGACGCTAGCGTCAACCTCCCCTTCAGTTACGGCCCTAGCAGGAGGGCGAGACTTTGGCAAAACGGTGGCGCACACGATTGTTTACGTTGTCATGGCAACAGGAACAGCAGCCGTGTGGCGCCTCCTCACCCTAGTTTACACCCTGTCGCTCGTTGTAGCTTCTTTTTGTTTGTATTAGGGCGACCCGCTCAACTCCTTTTCCACCCATCCCCAGTCCCCCCCGTACCTTTACTCTTGCTGTCTGTTTGCCTGTCCGTGGCGCGTATATATATATATATATATATATATATATATATATATATATATATATATATATATCTCTTCTATCGCGCGTGCGCGCGCGCTACGCCAGGCGTTGGCATTGTTTGTGAACTGGCGCGTGGTGCGCCGTGGGTTATTTATGTGTTTGCACGCACGCAGTCTTGTCCATACTTTGAGTATGCCAGCAAATAGAACATATATAAATTCCACTTCCAACACAACAGATCGTTGGCCTCGCTTTATTGACTTCCGTTTCCGAAAACAAGGAGTTTTGTATAACTTGGTATGATACACGCTCAGAAAATGAACAAAAGTAAAAAATGCATGATATGTACATCGCTACTAAACACAAAATTTCACACACAGTGAAATAAGAAATAATAATAATAAAACTCAGGAAATCTCGAAGGCCGTTTCATGTACACACATAAAAGATATCTTTATATAATGCCCTAAAGACCAAAGTGTAGAAGATCTTCTGATATGCGCACTGAGATATTGCACAAAACTGGACGTGTATGACATAGTCATGACAACTAAAGAAAGGGAAAATTTACTGGTAATGGCAGAAACTGTGACACGCAAAATGCCTAAATAATATCATAAAATGCTAATATTCTTTTATTGACAGCCATACCAAAAAAATAAACAACTTACGTATATACCCACAAAAAGGTATGTGAAATGCGTGACATGTTCGTGACTATCGAAGTAAATGAAAAAGACATGACAACACAGAAATAACATTGTACTAAAAACGGAAATACACAATATCACATTATTTTCCACTTGGCCACAACTTGAGTAATGGTGGCAAGGGGGAGGAGGAGGTAGTCAGCTTTTGCAGCAGCACAATAAAACATTCGCAGAAAGGCCTATTCTTCAATCAAAGACCAGGTGAAATAAGCGAACACGAGTTTTCTTTCACCACGTATGTAATTCTCAGCAGTAAAATTCCGTCACTTAAGAGGAAGCTTTAGCTCTGGTGCTCCTATATAAATACATGTAAAAGGAGAATTCGTTCTTATCGGCAACCACTGCACCGAATTTGACGAGGTTTGTTGCATTTAGAAGAAAAACTGAAAATGTAGTGACTGTTGGTTTCCAATTTTTTATTTAGATCGTGGATTTTTTATTAAATGTTAGCAAAAATTGATAACTTTCAGAAAACGAAACTATCAAGTTTACAACTCTCTAACTCAGCAAAGAAAAATGATAACGCAATTCCGTGAATTGCATCTGATAGTACACTTAAAGCGGACAAAATTGATATGTTACATATAAATCTAAAAAAAATGCAGTTGTATGGAAATACAACTTCATATGCGTTCAATACGTTCAAAGTAGGCTTTCATTCGCGTGTTCGGACAGGTTACGTTGATATTTGCTGCACAGCGTGCTAGGCGGCACAGTAAAACCGCCGCGGCATTATTGCCTCATCGCATACTCAGGTGCGAGTCGCCATACCAACCGCCATGTCACCGCCGCATCCTAAACCGAGGCGCATTGTAAGAAACACAGGAGCGGAGTCGCCCCGTGTGTTCCACTGGACGAGAAGTTTAGGTCTCTTCGTTTCAGAGATCCTCCACGAAAT
This sequence comes from Dermacentor andersoni, assembly GCF_023375885.2. Lineage (NCBI taxonomy): Eukaryota > Metazoa > Arthropoda > Arachnida > Ixodida > Ixodidae > Dermacentor > Dermacentor andersoni. Next base: position 150,456,088 of record NC_092814.1, read on the forward strand.
AGTGCGAGTACCAAAGTCGGATAAATGTAAAACTAATGAACCCTTTATTCATCGCAAATATGCGTTCATCTTGCGCTAAGCTGCTCTCTGTGAGTGTCCAAAAGCAGTCACTGCTGTTCATGGCCGATGAACAACAACTTCGGTATACATGTCTGGGGGCGAACATTTTGTAACCGCATCCGCAGTTGTGCCTTGTAATCGCTAATGCTGCTGCTTTGGGTACACCCCGGCGAATAGTGACTATTTGGAGACACAAGACGAAGACCTGAACACGTAAGCACAACATCTGTGGCGCTAATTAGCTTTTGTTTTGTTATTTGCTCGGAAGTAGCAGTCTTGGTTTTTGGTGAACGCTACACTTCCGAGAAAAGTGGCAAACCAATGCGCTCGTTAAGCAGCATCTGCGTCGCCGTGTTTGCTGCCGTACTACATAGCCATTAGTTTAAATGCACCTTGGTACTTCAGGCAGGCCTGTTGTCAGGTTTTCGCCTTCACGGCCGGCAACGAGACAAAATGTAATCTTGGTATTGTGTGGTATGAAAAACTTGATATTCAAGTCCTTCAGGTCGCGTTAGTTTCCAAGCCCGAAGCGGGCCGCTCCTACGTCGGGAGTGAAAGGCCTAGATTCTCGGCCGCATCGCGGGCTGTTAGATATGGGGCTGTTTCCTGAGCCCCCTTCGAGTTCCCCAGACCACATCGAATCGCAGCACAGCTTATTGAGAAGCGCAGAAACACGGAAAGCACATTCCAGAGGCGCGCACGTGCAAACAAGTTGAAGGCCCCCACTTCGTACGCCGCCGGTGGGGCTATTCAATGCTTGACTCTGCTAAAAAGCGAAGGGATAGCCCGGCATTGTTGCAAGTAAATTGGGTCCCGAAGCAAGACGGCTGTAATGCGCCGTGACAACCTTCTGGCTGTAATGCACCGGGACAACAAGACGGCTGTAATGCACCGTGACAACAAGACGGCTGTGATGTACCGGGAAGGCCTGGCAGCGTCTGACCGGCCGCCTTTGAAGAGAGCATTGCACCACAGCAAGGCAAGACCGCGGGGAGCCGCCGGGTGTGACACCACCGCACGGGTGCCTACCATTGGCCGAAGGTGGCGTCATCTGAGCGGGCTCTCCCATTGGCCGAACATGACGCGCCTTCCAGAGATCGAAGGGCTTAAAAGACGCAGACCGAGAGCATTCCAGAGATTCCAGAGCATTCCCTGATTGACCTCTCTCGAACTTCTTGCCGCGGGCCGCAGCGTCCGAGTTGCTGCCGGCCCGTAATGACTGTACAACTGTTACTTGTCTCTCACCTCTCTGTATATAATGTAGAATAAATATTCCCAAGTTTGTTTTCATCCCGAAGTCCGTCCTCAACTCTGAAAGGGCCCTATGGACTGCCCAGGCCTGTTGTTCTAGTTCGAGGCTACGGAGAGCCGCGTCCCAACGCTCTCTCGTGTTGTCCTTGTCGCTGTTTAACGCGGAGCACCGCCAGAGCATATGTTCTAAGTCTGCTATGCTACCGCATCGCGGGCAAGTGTATGAAGCCAAGGCTTCGGGAAATATTTTGCTTATTTATAGGCGATCGGGATAGGTCCCCGTCTGCAAGAGCCTCAGGGTGAGAGCTTGGGGTCTGTTTAGCTTTATGTGCGGAGACGGGTATGATCTGCGCGCCAAGTAAAAGTGTTTCTTGAGTTCGTTGTATGAGAGACGATGGTCCCTGCAGTACGTAACCTCCAAGGCTGGCTGCCCTGGCGCCACGCGGTCTGCAAGCCCTCGCGCAGCGTTGTGACCCGACTCGTTGAGATTAGTCAGGACTCCGTCAATTTTTCCCATGTGTGCGGGAAACCAATAATCGTGCGCGGGTTAACTTCCTTGCCGCGGAGGACCGCCAGGGCCTGTCTGGAAGTGGTGCCCTTCGCAAAGGCTATCACTGCCGCCCTGAAGTCAGTGTGTATTCTGGTTCTCTTGCCATCCAGAAGTGCCAGGGCGATGGCTACCTGTTCGGCCGTCTCTAGATCCATTGTATGTACAGGCGCGAAATTCATGACGTTTCCTCTACCATCCAGAGAGACCGCGCTGAACGCTGTTAGCGTTTTGCAAAAAAAAATTATCGCCTGTTTTCTGCTTTGGAGACGTCTGTCTTTCCCTTATAACGTCGGCAGTAAAGCTACCGTACAAATAAAAACGCAGCGGTAAATTATTGACGACAAATGAAACCGATCGCGTGTCTACCGGGTCTCAGAGACGAACAGGCTACCTCTCTGCCATAGAGCAGCACACCGGGCTGCGCGATAGACATACTATGCTATAACTGGGGCACCATGTTTTCGGATAAATACGAAAAAATCCGATAAACACTCGCCGGTAAAATTTTTCACAATTCGGATTTATCCGATAAACTCCGATTTTAACGGCCGATACGACCCTGTTCCGTTCTTTATCGAAAGCCTTTCGATAACGGGCATGTTCTAAGCGGTCATTGATACATCGGCCGTGTTTGGCCGATATAAACTTTACCTCACGTCAACGGTACTTCGTAGACCGCACTCATCGCACATTTAACAAAGGACTTGTCGCCCCTGGAAGCGCGAGACGACATCTTGATATATGTTCCCCTGGCGGCACTCGAGCGCCAGTGGACCGAATCGTACGCAGGAAGCCTGCTGGCGGAAAGCATGGCACGCTCACATGATGCATTTCTGTGGCGTGCGAACAGAAATTTTGCGCAAGTTCAGAATTTTATTGTGCATGCACTTACCTGCCCTGTTGAAGCCATCTCGGGAGCTGCGCCGTAAGTTTGGTCTTGTGTGCGTGACCATCAAATCGCTGAAGACTTTATGTCCGCCCAGGTGGTTCTCTTTTTATGAAGCCCTAGAAGATGTTCTGGACTACTGGCATGCCATTTTGTCTTTCTTGAGAAGCGACGATGCCAAGGGAAAGAAGTGTGAGAAGCTCAAAACTCTTCTTTTATCGCCTGAAGTTGTGCACGACTTGCTGATTAAGCGGAGGTTCTTTAAGACGAATGCGTGTGGTGCGCTCTCAGTAATTAAGGAACTTGATGCAGAGAGTACCCTGGTCACCAGATTCATCTCATACTGGGGGTTCGTTTGCACGCCGTCAATGCAGTCAATGGCGTGACCCACCCGAGGTCTTCACATCAGATGTCGCAAGTCTGTTGGATCTCCTTGACGAGAATGACCGCTCAGCGTCTGTCGCTGAAGAGTGGAGACAGACAGTTGAGAGGAACCTTTGCGATGCACGCCAGTACACGAGTGAATCGTTCTGGTACAGTGTTCAAATTGTGAATCCAAATGTGAAGCATGAGCTACCCCGCGCATTCGAAACCTATGCGCCGATTTTTAAGTGAGTGTTTCTTGATACTGGCGACATGAGCCGGCTCATGAGTGATATTGCGAACAACAGAGCTATGAAATAAGTAACGTCGTTGAGCCCCTGTTGTTTTGGAGACTTCGCACCGTCCAGTGGCCAGTGCATTCTGGCTGCGCGCTGAGTCTTCTGGCTTTCCCTGTTTCTAGCGCAGACGTTGAAAGGGCAACGGTAACCAAAGAAATATTTTGTAGCGTTCCAAAGGGTAGCATTTTAGGTCCGTTGCTCTTTAACTTTTGCGCTAACGATATTACTTCCATCTATGAAAAGGCGGAATTTATAATTTACGCAGATGACACAAGTGTTTTCATCTCGTCCGGTTCTTGCACCAATTTATTTACTATGGGAAATCACTTCTTGTGCAATCTATCCTTTTGGTCCACAGAGAACTGTTTAAAAGTAAATACGGCGAAAACAAAGGCTGTTATTTTTCATACCAAAGGCATGAGTCTTCCTTCAGATTTAACATTAGCGTATAGATCTACAAATATAGAACTTGCTCTTTCTGCAAAGGTCTTAGGGGTACACTTCAGAAGTACTGTGGGATGGGACGACCATGTAAGCTTTGTACACCAAAAACTTAGCCGCATAAAAGGTGTTTTAAATCGCTACAGATATACTTTACCAGTCTCTGTAAAATTATTAATTTATAATGCTTTATTTGTGCATCACATACATTATGGGCATCTTGTATGGGGCACCACGACTCAGTGTAACTTGAGTAAATTATTTCGTATGCAGAAGAAAATAATACATGTCAACGCTAATGTACCGTATGCCACCCATACTGAAAACCTGTTTGAGAAATGCAACTTTGCTACAGCCCATAACGTCTGTAACTGCAGACTATTAGGGCGAATATTACTTTAGTACCAAATGTAACAATACCTTACTTGTAGAACTTCAATCAATCAATCAATTTTTATTATTACATAAAAATAATATACAGATAGAGGTATACAGAAGGAGGTCCCATAGTTAAAGCTGCATTGGGACCTCCTGTTCATGGTTAACATAAAAGTCCATTTGGCAAGCAACAACAGCTCAATTGGTACAATTCCAGTAATAATAAATAATGAGATACAAATCTAAGTAGATGAAGTAATTAATAGACAATATAACGGCAGTAAGCAATATTTCGAAACTAGATAAAACTAAAGTAATTAAAAGAGGAAGAAAGACAAAAAAAGACGAAAAAATTAATTATATGTTGGAGCACATAAGAATGGCAGGTCTAAAACCAAAATCGGATTATACAGTGCATAGTGTCACTTACATATCACATAACAGAAAATGTTTCAGTTCATCACAAGATCGATGGGGTTTCAGGAGGTTTATGATAAATGGTAATGTATTCCATGATGATATGGCTGCAAAGTGAACTGTCTGTTTCCCATAATTAGTGCGTACTTTGGGCAGAATGAAGTTGTTATGCAGCGCAAAACGAGTTGAGTTAGTGTTTGTTAGAGATGATGTAGGAATTAGCGATAATGATATTTTCTCATTTGTTAGTTTGAAAAGAAAAGTGGCAAGGTTGTACTTGACAAGGGCTGCAACGTCTAGAATGTTATTTGCTTGAAGTAACTGTTTAGCATTGGCGGCGTGTGGATTCGACGTGATTATTCTAATTGCCTGGTTTTGTATGGTTTGTATCGGCTTTAGGTGAGTAGTGTACGTGTTAACCCAGGAGGTTATGCAGTAGTTAATGTGAGAGTGTACAAACGCGAAATAGAGTGAGAGCAACACAGGTCGTGAAAAAAATGGACGCGCCCTGATGAGAATGCGTATTCCATGTGATAACTTCTTTTTAATATGCTTTATATGGCGATGAAATTTTAGGCTACAGTCAATAATAACACCTAAGTACGCGCATTCTTCACTTGCTGGTAATAAATGATCACCAATGGAAATGGGCGGAATGCATAGTGATGATTTATTTTGGGATGAGAATAAAATAAATGTAGTTTTAGTAGAATTTATGGTAAGTCTATTCATTTTGCACCATTCTAACAAGTTATAAAGATCACTATTAAGTTTGGTTATTACCGTTGACAGACATTCGCCAGAATTCGTAATTGTTGTATCATCGGCATATAGTATACATTTAGATGATGTGAGGCAGTTAGGTAGATCATTAATATAAAGTAAGAAGAGTAACGGGCCCAATATGGATCCTTGTGGTACACCTAAATTAATCATTTTAGGTTTAGAATGAGCATCCGAAACACTAAAAACTTTGTATCTGTCTCGTAAGTAGCTGCGTAATAGTAGTAAAGGAGGACCTGTGATACCAATTGAACCTAGTTTAAGAATCTCGTGGTCAGTGCTGTCAAATGCCTTTGAAAAGTCTACAAATAAGGATGCTGCGAATTTACCGTTATCAATGGCTTTCTTTAATTGATCAGTAAGAGATGCAAGTGCTAGGTCAGTAGAGTAACCGGATTGAAATCCAAATTGGACTGCTGAAAGAATATTAAATTTGGTTATGTATTTGATCAATCGTTTTTCGATTAGATGACCTTGCTAAAAAAGGGTAAAACACAGATTGGCATGTAGTTAGATAGTAATGAGCGATCGCCTTTCTTAAAAACTGGAATAACCCTACCACGTTTATGCTCGCGAGGAAATGTTCTATCCGTCAATTCATACCGTTTTTCAACTCGTACACCTGAAGTATAGAAGGTTCCGCGCTCTGGAACTAACTACGGTCGTCAAATGCTGTGTAACAACCTTCCAATATTACTGAATTCATATGATAGAGCAGGCTACAATTTACAGCATTTATCGCCGTCACAATTTAAAACTCTATTGCTTTCACTTCTTTAGAGCACGTTTGTGATTGATTAATAATGTATGTTATCTTCTTTTTTTGTCTATGTTATCAAGTTCATATCATTTAATTATTTCAATGCCGCAGTGTGTTTTGCATTGTTATTACTTGTGGAAATATTTCATTGTTTTTCATATATTGTATAACTGCAATGTTTTATGGCCACTATGGAATACGAACGACGAAGAAGACGACGAACCTGCTGCTAGCCTGTCTGAGTAGCTCTGCCTACATTTATCGTTATTTTCGTTATTTTCTGGTAATATTACTGGTCAGAATGGTTCAAGACGTCTGTCGACTCGAAAAGGTACCTTCCGTATCGGAGACCGACGGGTGCTGCGCCACCCGCCGCCTCACAAGGTGCTAGAAGGAATCAAGCTGGCACCGACGAGCACCCCGCCATGACCTCCCAATGGCTGACACCGGGTCAGAAACGCCAGCTGGTTTCTACAAGCCAGCCTAACTGCAAGCGACAAGACACTGGTGAATCTGAAGACGAGTCAACTATCATCGAGGACGACAACGTGGCGAACCCTTCAGACCTAGACATGGACGAGAGCGGTTTCCGAATTGTGCGCCATCGTAAAGACAGGGCGGAAGGCATTCCAGTGTTAATCACTGCAGCATCCGAAAGAGATGATTTAAGGCAAGTAAACCCTATTGTCCTGTATTCTGAGCTTGAAACGATTCTAGGTGGAGCACCAGTGAAGAGCCACTTCACAGCACAGGGAGCATTGCTCTTAGATCTAGAGACAGAAGGACAAGCCAACGTTCTTCTAGAGACCAAGAATATCGGCGGCATAGTCATATCTGCCCGTGTCTCACGCAGTTATATGAAAAACACGTGCATTGTTAGAGGAGTCCCTAAATGGTACTCGGATGAAGAGCTGCTCACCTACCTGAGACCTCAGGGAGTATTCCATGCAAGAAGAATCATCCGTCGGGTCCAAACCTCGTGATCTGAATGGGAGTCAAGGCGCACTAACTCGGTGGTTCTCACATTTGCTCCAAATTCTGAACGCCCGGGGAAGATCACGGCATTCCACGGCATTCCACGGCGTTCCACGGCATCCACGGCATTCTTTTCAGCTGCTCCATTATCAATACGCGGTTTAGACACGTTCTGCACTGGAGTTGGAGCGGATTCAACAGCAGGAGGCTTTGCGGCTCCTGCTGGTGAATCCACTCACAGAATACGTAGAATCTGAACATATAATTTTGGCTTATAGGTATCTCTAAAGCACGCCGATCTCTTAATAGGATACCGCAATATATCCAACGGGTTCGTTGATTGACTTGGTTTTCTTTGATTTAGCCATTCGGTATGTGATACAGTTGCGCAATATGTACAGAACCCCTAAATTTAACTACATATATATGTCGTACTTTTCTGGTGCATACACCCCGCCTCTCCTTCGTTCCCTCGACATCGCTGCGAGGCGTCTCACCCTGCGCATTCGCCTCACTTGGTGTTTTCATTTCGGCAAAGATTGTGAACGGTGTAGTGTATATGCATAAACGTTTCATTAGATTAAAGTCGTGATATTTGTGGTAGATAAACGTATACATTGCATGAGATTAGTGTGAAAGTAAACACAGTTATGTTTATACGCCGCCGTTAGTTGTATAGTATTTAATTAGCCGCTTAACGAAAGCTTCGCTTCACATACTTTCCAAGATGAGCGTTGTATCTGCATAGTTTTTTATTCTGTTTCTTTTTTTGTACCTCCGCGTGCTACATGAAAACAGAGAAACTTAAGGCCCGTGGAAGGGAACGTGTTATCATAATAATAATGATGCCTGTATTTTCCATCCCGAGTATGTGGGAGGCAGAGACAAAAAGCTAGATTTCCAGCTTGAGGGGCTCTCGCCTCCCCGATACAAATACATGACGTTTAGAGAAAAAAGGCAAACATTACAAGCATATGAGCACCGTCAAAAAAGTAATATCACAATGCACAAACAAATGACAATCTTTACACTAATGTACAATTACAAACAATTGCAATAAACAAAGCGATGGGCATAATATCATGTCGTACATTTCAAACAAAAAGCGCCACCCTTTCGCGTATAACTGAAACAAAATGAGGCAAATCTTTTGGCCGAAGCGTTGGAGATTTAAATTGTAATTTTGGCACATGCTTAATAAATATGGGAGAGTGTTTCTGAGCATATGTTGTCCGTAACCTGTTCTGAATGAATGTATGTGCCAAATATCGGTGTTTCTGGTTGCGTACGTGATATTTCTTTTCTGCAGTGATGCCAGTTGTGCAATGAACGTGACGCTGTTCTTGAGCTCGGTAATGTATTTATAAATTGGGCGGTATGCGTACAGATCATGAATCGGCATTGTGTTGTCTTTCATAAAGAGCGGTTTAGATGGGTGATCATATGCTGCATTGTATATTATTCTGAGCATTCTTTTCTGCTTAACGTGTAATTTTCGTAGATTCGTGAAGGATGTTTTCCCCCAGACCAAATGACAATAATTTAGATGGGAACAGAACAATGAATTGTGAAGTAGCATTTTCACTTTTATAGGGAGGAGGTGCTTATGAGTGTAAATCGATCCAATGACACGCGACAGTTTAGATGGTATGTAATTTGTGTGATCATCCCATGTCATTTTCTCATTGAAAAGTACACCTTGTACTTCAAAGGAATTTACTATCTCTATTTTAAAATTACTGAGAATGATACCATCGTTAATATGAACATCCTTGTTTTTCGGACGGTAAATTTAGAAAAAAGGTGCCAACACATGCCAGCCAAGTGCTGCCACGATTAGAGTCGTAAGCATGCTGAAGAAGGACCAAAGGAAAAGTTGGAGAAGGAAATAATGCTTGTTCAGAAAAATTGAGGCCTAGAATAAAGTTACTACAGAAGGAGGAGCACATGAGACCGAGATATGCGTTCAGTCTTTATGATAAACTTGATTTTCAGAAGGCGCCACCCTATTGCAAAAACCAGCGTCTTCCATTGTGAAATCAGCGGCTTTTTGGCGCTGGGTCGCACTGGGTACGCTGGCACTCGCTGGGACTCACTGGGACACCAGTGAGAACGCTGGATAAGAGCTGGGTCACACTGGAAGAGACGCTGGTTCCACTGCCATGACGCTGGGGCGCACTGGTTTGTGCTGTACAGGCGCTGTTTCTCGCAGCAGTTCGCTGGTTCGCACTGGAAAGTGCGCTGGTTGTGTTTGTGCCGCGCTGGTTCCAGTACGCAAGGATGAGCGCTGCTGAATATTAAATGCTTTATACAGTTTCATCGCTTGATACTAGTCTCTTGTCCTAAATAACGCTATATCTTGGGGTTATAAAACCCTATTTCGTGTCGCAGCTTGGAATAAAGGTGCGTGAGCTGCCCTGTTTATTCATGGACATTTGAAACTTAAGATCCCTTTCGTTTTTTTTTTTTTTTCATTTTCCCATTTGACTGGGCGGATAGCTCAATTCTTGAACGAAACCACGTAAATGCAGAGGACACCGCGTTTTTTAGTAGTTCGCACGTAACATATGACTGGGAGTTGTCGCCGTTGTCGCAGTGTTGTGGAGTGGACATGAAATGCAGAAGTCGTTCAGACGCGCGCGAACGGACCCCGAGTTCGAAGCATATCGTTGACTGATATTATCGCACCGATAACAAAGCTGAGGTGATTCGTGCGCTTCCACTTTCTCTATTGTACTAAAAAAAAAGTTCTGAGGCTCAAATACACACATTTTAGCTTTCGCCAGCTACCCGCGCCGAGATCGGTCCCCACCGAAGCTTAGGCCTAGCGTATCCGCCGAGTCCGTCTTCATGCTATCGGCGCGTCTAGGCTCAGGAATCAAGAAATCTAACAAGGATAAATCACTCTATATTTCAGCTTTCGCATCGGTGTTCTTAAATAAACAATATTTTCATGTCTACAGTGCCAGCACAAGAAGCGATGACCGCTGATGTGACGCGTCATAAACACAGGTATATGTGCTATCGCCGAAGGCTCCCAGTACTAGCCTGAGCTTCTCTGACGAAGATATATGACTAGACAGGCGTGTTGACTGAAAGGCATCGCTGAACTAAGGAAACGTTGCATATCATTTGCGTGAAGAACAAGAAACGGCTATCGAAATCGGCAGTAACAGCCCATACACCGTCCCGGGTCGGCGGTTCATTTAGGACTTTTTTTTCGAAGTTAAAATAGCAATCGCAAGTGAAAATCAATGTTGTGGCACTTCCAAGCATACTGCTGAATACGGACAGCAACTTTTTCTTGCTGGTACAGGCGTGAGTTTTAGTTGCTTGGGTGATAGCGCATCAACCATGTCTGTACGAGACGTAGCTCTGCGAAACAAACTGCTTCTCGGCTTTGACATGGCAAATTACCCGTGTATTTCCGTCTGCTCCTGTGGCGTAGCAGTAAAGTGCCGGCATTGCGATCTGTAGGTCGGACGATCGCATCCTGGTCGGAGCATTGTTACTTCTTCTTTGTTTTTTTTTATTGCACTAAAACGCTCTTTGTTGCTTTCTGTATTCAAAAAAATATACACGGTGTCCAGGCACCGCATATTTAACGCGCTAGAGCTGTTTTTCGCACGAGTAGCGAGTACCTCCCAGTACGCCGCGCCTTCCCAGCGCCCCAGCATCCAGCGCGCTGCACTGGGCCCATAATCCGGCGCACTGGGTCCCAGTGGCACTGGGTTTTGCAATAGGGCAGTATCCTCGCACAACTTCGCAGTTGAGAAAGGCTCTCTAACACAGGATTCGTCTCTGAACGACGCAGCAGCTTTCTGGTGGCATAGGAAAAGTATACTTTGCATGAGCTATACGGGTCCAACAAACCCTTGTTTTGCAGGCAATAATGTTTTTAGGTTCGTTGGTAATTAGCGTAAACATGGTTATTTAACTCTCTTACTCCTCTACGCGAGCCACGAAGACAAAGACTTTGGACGGGCTTCGCGGGAGTGCTTTCGCTCACTGCAACCAAGTTTCAACCAAGCCATATGCGAAACCACTGCGCATCCTATCGAGAGCGAATCACGCTGCGTCGCCGCCCGGAATGGGTGGCTGCATTTGGGCCTCCTTCGCTGACTGCTGGGATCCTAGCGGACGCTTCGTTCCGCCGGCGCCCCACGTGTGCGGCGCATCCAGTTCCGCGAGAAATCTAATGGAACGGCCGGGATATTGACGCGAACGTAAGCGGCTTGAGACCCAGCTGCGACCACGGCGCGCTTGTTCCGACGAGGCTAAGACCGATAATTAGATGGTGAGCGCGCAGTTAATAAGCGGCTGTCGTACGGTTCGCTCATCGATCGGCGCAGAATGTTTCGAGGACGCCCGGGGGCAGTGGAGCGCGCCTTGTGCCCGCTTTGTCGTACATTCGGACATGGCGGCACGACAGCGTCGGCACCCGCGCTGCGGCTCTTCTCGTGCGCGGTGCGACGGGGTTAGCGAATAGCCGGAGCATCGATGTTAGGCCGAACTCTCCCCGCACCCGAAGGTCACCGAAAAAAGCCGCGCTCGGAGTTCAGTCAGCGTATTAAAGGTACACTTATTTTTAAAACAAATATTTAGTTTATCAGCGGCTGTTTAAAGCCCAAGCTTAGCACTCAAGTCTGACCTCGGCTTCTGTTCCGTATAACAACCCATTGGATGTTGGCTGTTTCGTTTTTTATAGCTATAGAAAACTGTTGTAGTCTGTAAGTTAGGTGCTCGACATATCAATGAATTCATCGCGCCTGGTTTGATTGGCGTCGCTGTCTGTTTGCATACCTCAGAGCCACTGTTCTTTTGTTTTTTACTTTGCCGTAGTTATCTGTCGTACTGAAAACTAAACAGGCGACGCGAAAATTGGCCCCTTAGGTTTCCACTCGAAGACGGCGGGGTCTTCAGCTGGCTAAAGTCTCAAATGTTCAATGCCGGAAGTACAGAAGATAGCGATTTTGAAGTTCTGTTCGACGAACCAAGGAAGTAAAATTGTCAAATGTAAGAATAAAACCCACGAAAGAAGAAGCCTAATATACAAGAATGCGATTTCATGAGGATAGCTTGTTAGCTGAGTTAGTGTTATTCAACACGAGAAGTACGCAGCAAGTAGGAGTATCTGAGGCTTTTACTTACATCATTTATTTTGCTCTGTCGTCGCTGGTGCTGAAAAAATTGTCTCTGCTTCTTCTACACGAGAGGTACGCGGACAGTGAACACATCTATACTGATGGTTCCACAAACATCCAGTGTTCGTGCGGTGCTGTGGTTGTCCCAGCAAGAGCTATTACCATCAGCTTCACGACTGACCACCCAACAACATCAACATCTGCGGAACTAGCTGCTCTTCGCGCTGCACTTTGTTTCGTCAATCGGGAGCCACCTCGACAATGGTCAATCTTCAGCGACTCAAAGGCAGCCCTACAATCTGTGCTATCAGCTCTGCGTCGCGGGCCATTCGAACCGCTCGTATTCGATATTAGATGAATAGTCCATACATCACAGGAGAAAGGACACCATGTGACGTTTCAGTGGCTGCCAAGTCACTGCGGCGTCATAGGAAACGAAGACGCCGATAATGCCGCTCGGGCAGCTCTTGAAGACGCACAAGAAGGGGCCATACCGCTTTCACGGTCCGATGCAGCCAGCAGACTTCAAGTGCTTGCACAGGAGATCACGCTCTCTCTATGGTGCACAACAAACAGCCAGACCAACCGGAGCAACCGTCAATACCACCTTCCCTCTTTGATGCATCTCTGTATGCCAACTGGACTCCGCCGAAGAGAGGCGACTCTGCTTTATCGCTTATGGCTAGGGGTGGCTTTCACGAAATCTTACTCATTTCGCATTGGAATGGCTGACAACGCTCTCTGCAATGCCTGTCTTTGCGCGGAGATGCTGGAACACAGTCTGTGCGACTGTCCTGAATATCATGCTCAGCGACAGTCCCTGGCATCCGTTCTAGCGCACCTTGATGCTAGACCATTGTCCCTCGAAACGATTTTCATATGCCGCCCACAGAAGACATCGCAGCTGAAGGCGACGAAGGGACTACTTCGGTTTTTGAAAGACACGGGATTGGACAAGCGGCTGTGACAGTGATATCTCGTACCACGCAAGAGTGATGGACTCTAACGGACGATGTGTGTGCTGTGCTATGTGCTCTCTCTCTCTCCCTTCCCCATCTTTCATCCCTCCATCCCGCTCCCATGTGTAGGGTAGCAAACCAGTTAAGCTAAACTGGTTAACCTCCCTGCCTTTCCTTCTCCACTTTTTCCTGCCTTCCTTCCTTGCTCATAGGAGCCTACAAGCGTCACTGACAGAAAAAGAGAAGCAAGCAAACGTATGACTCCTGAAAAAAAAAAGACCTCACCCACGCGCAGTGTTATTAAGTAAACACTGTTATTCACTTTGAAAGCAAACAAAAGCGACCTATAAACAAGAGCGTTTGACTGGGTGGCGGTTAGGTAATTTTGAAGCCAAGAGATTTGAATAAGAACAGATCGGAATTGTTGCAGTATGGGGCGAAACATCGATTGCGATAGCAAATTATTGGACTGGGGCCCTATAACGTAAAACAATTCTAATATGTTTTATTTCAATCTCCTGACGTCAAATTTACGTAACCGCCGACGCAAGCATCGGACGGTGACCCGCAGCGTTGCCTGAACAGCCCAATCAAATGCTCTCCTCGTTTATAGGAGGTCAGTTTGTTTGCTTTCAAAACGAATAACATTGTCTACATTTAGTGGTTTTCTTATCTCATTGGCTGACAAGAGGCGAGGAATACGCTCAACTCAAGTGGAGGAGGTATCGATGGGGCCGAGCCAGCGCACTGAAAGTAGGTAACCGGATGAAGAGCGATGTGCCGTCTTCTGCGTTTGGTCCGCTTTCCCTTACTTACCTTGCGGTAGCTTGTCTAAAATCGCGGTGGTGTGCAACGGACACTGAAAAAAGCCGCTAAAATGGATCCTCAGCAAAGAAGAGTTGGCAGAACGATGTCATATACGTACTGTAATGGTTGGGGTCGGGCATGAAATAGATGGTAGCTGATCCATGCCGTCTTCCAACTCATCCCCGCTGAGGACGTTGTTGAAGGGAGACTTGTTCTCATCGAGAACGAGGAATATGGGATTTATTTACAGTATCTACATGAGAACGTTACAGTTCATCAGTCTAGCATGACTGAAAGAGAATGCAGACTCAGCAGCCGCGCCACGGCTGCGTATAAACACTCTGTCCTCCCTAGATCCCTAGGTGAGGGAAAACGGCCGTTCAACCGTCGACCAATTCGGAGCGTCCAAAGTCAACGTAACCCACCTGCCTTTGAGGGGGAGGGTTTACACACTCACTTCTGCACAGGTTTCACTAACCACACCGAGGTGAGAGGGTTCTCGCAGACACGGGTCTTTCCCTGAGCAGGCGCTTCTTGGTCCCAGAGTTGACCCCGCAGACAGTGGCCGCCGCGTCTGTCCATTAACTGACGACTTCTAAGACCCGTGAGACGGCCCCTCAGAATACCTTCTTCCAGGAGTTCCACCGCTTCAAACAAACCGTGATGGCGAACACACTAACAATACTTGGTCCGCCGCCAGCGCCTAGACATGGTGGCGCCGACGGGCTGGGGACTGTCGTATTGTCGTCCTTTCAAATTGAGTCGCCGCAGTAGACATGGTGGCGCTGTTCGGTTGGGGACTGTCGCTTCCCCGAAGATCGCCAGCCCCTGCAGGTCGAACGTAACAGTGCCGAAGGGGCTCGATAACGTCATACTGCCGCGCTTGAAGCTTTATTATACGAAAATTAACCCATGCTCTCCGGCAGGTGCTAGTAGCCAGTGCCTGAGCGATCGACGACAGCCATCTTCTGTCCCTTTCGGAACAGGGCAGTCTACGGCTATTCAGAAAAAAAATACAGTTTTGTTCCTCGTATTGATGCATCTTTAACGCGCACACGTCTCTTTGACGCAATGAGTTTTCGTGGTTTTGCGAGGTCTAGTGACAGACAGGGTGAAGCGGATCCAGTCTCAAACCTTTTGACCAATAGCAGAGGGTTAATGGCGAAAATGCATCGAATTATTATTTTACTGTTGTTTGGTCAAATCATGCATAATCAGTGTGTACCCGTCATTTCAGATTGGGAGCTATCGCGGTTTTTGTGACGTCGCATGACAGACAGGCGAAAGGAGGGGGGGGGGGAGGGGTTCCAAAACAATTTTTGACCCATCACTCAGGGCTGATTGCAGAATTGAAATGGAAAAGTTTGGAATAGCTTTACTTTATAGCGCCCCTGGATATACGACGTAAGCATAGTAGGTTTATCCGCCGTGTAAACTTGTAAACGTAGGTATACTAACTAAATGAGCAAGCATGGTCTCACGCGCGCAAAAGCTAACATGAACACATCTCACTCAATGGCCGCGGAACCTCGCTGTCAAAACGATGGAGTGAGGAAGCGTGGCTGCAACGTGCGGATTGACCTTCCTGCAGTGGCTCGCATCAACAGGAACTAAGTCTCAATAACACAGCGCGCGGCGGACTCAGTCCTCGTCGGAGATTATCGCCCTTGGACTTTATATGGAAGCTCACGGCGACGGCGACGGCAGAAATGCGCCTGAAGTGTCCATATAATTGCTATCGCATAATAAAAAAAAACAGATCGGAATAGTTTTACGTTATAGGCCCCACTTCTGTCCCCCTGAATCTGTAGAATTGGGGTCCAGCTAAAATGGTTCCGCTAAAATGACTGTGAGGTTTCATAGGCTTTTTTCTGAAGGCGTAAAACAACTTCTTTCAATGTCAACTTGCAAAGTGCTCACTGTGAACTCCGTGGAGCAGGGGCGTAGCAATAAATAAAAGGTGGGGGGAGGGACACCGGGAGGGGCCCGCTTCCGAAATTTCTGAATTTCTGTGTGCCAGGGTACCTGGCCAACCTGGCTTAAAGCAACATGCCACAACACTCGCCTGCTCGCCCCTCCTCCTCCCCCCCCATTCTCCCGGTCAAGTGCCAGCCCCCCACACCTCCAACCCCCAACCCTTCGAAAAAAATTCCTGGCTATGCCACTGCCGTGGAGGCAAACAAAAACATATGCGCTTTAAAGGACTAGCTCTTCACCAGGCCACATAGCAAATTTCGGTTATACGCTGGAAGTTGTTACGCGCCCTCTAGGAAGCGTTCTGCCGCAAGAATTTTTCAAATTGGTTCATTAATAGCCGAGACAGAAATATGTCAGTGCCGCGAAACCATGATTTCAGGAGGCGAGCGTTACTGCCAAGCGAGACACTCTCTCCACTTGCCCCGTCTAGCCTCCTCAAGCGAAATTCTTTCCTTGCGTTCTCCCATACCGGAGCTTGCAAGAATCGCGTGACGCATACGTGACGGCCCCCGCCTTCATTTTTTTTCCTCCTCGCTTTTTTGCTGCGCGGCGCAGTGCGATGGTTACGCACACAGCTCGTGCGCGACGGTGTCGCGCACGAGCTGTTCGTTTCTTTTCTTTCGCACAACGCACGATTTTGCGCGCTGTGCACGAGAACACCTGACTAGCAGTGAAAGTCAGTGCTACGCAAATACTGAGGCAGAGACAAGCGGATCACAGAGCATGATCGCGCGCTGCCGACGCGGTAGAACATGACATAGTTTTGGTGTCAGCGCGCTCGACTACATGACTTGGGAACAAGCAGACGAAACGGAATTACATCTCTCTTGCTGGTGTGCGAAGTAAAACAAAAACACGCACACATTAGGTTTGTGCATTTTGTCATTTCTCTAAACTCTAATTTGTCTATTGAAGTAACAGATTACACAGATAGTAGATGTTGCCTCGAATAATTCACGAAGTCACGTGTCACTACGCGCAATGTCACAGCACATACACATGTACGTGGGCGCACTTGCACATATACGTCAACCCTCCGTCTTGGCGCATGGCGTCCCGGAGGAGAGCAAACAGCGTTCGGTTTGAAATTTCAGCTCTTTCCGCGGTGCGTAGCGATGTAATACTTGGCAGACACGATCGTTAGCGCTGATTGTATGCATGGCGCTTGTTAGCTCAAAATAGCCAGACCTGATGAGGGGTCCTCTAAAACTGTAGTGTTGTCTCAGAAGATGCTGAATAGTGAGCTCAATTATCGATACTTAGAAAGATTCACGATATGATATTCCATTCGCTTACATGAGAGGAGCAGGAGGATGTATGGTATGGTCCCAGAAAACCGAAATTGTAGGATCAACAGCAGAAAGAGTGAGTTTTTTTTAGAAACGGCTCGCTTTTCTAGGAAAAGTCTGATTGCGAGACCAGAACTATACTGAAGAAGAGTCCGTGCAGATGATAAAGAAGCTCGCGAAGCCTTGCGACCCTCATACTCCCTGAGTCTTCTTCGAAGTCGCTGGTCAGTTTCGCTCGTTTCTCAAAGACTACCCTGCTGAGAATCGATTTTATGTCTGCAGCTCCCTTAAAAGGGCATGCCTTTTCTCGCTAGCCAGCGCACACTTTTCTGCCGCATTATATCGCAGACATGTCGCACGCGCACACAGAAAGGATGGCACTCTGTCAGGTCGCCGGCGCTCTGTACGCGCCATTGCTCCGCCGCTGTCTTTCCTTCTTGTGCTCCCTTGCTTCGCCTTGAGCAGCATGCTTTTATGGACGGCCACGTTTCACAGATGCCGCTGAGGTAGAGGCTTCGGAGTGCGTCCGAGTAGACGCAGCACCGATAAAATCCGAAGAGCAAGTGACGCGCGGAAGGCAAGGTCGCGGGAGGCATCGACGTGACGTGTGCAATGACGCACGCATTAGGCTCACCTCATTTTATGCACTCACGATCTGGTGTCGAGAGTGCATCGCACTAGACACAGCGCCAGATGAATTCCGAAGAGCAAGTGACACGTGGGAGGCAGTGACGGAGGCTGTGACGGGCCGTGCGCAATTACGCACGCACTAGGCACAACTTTAGCCAGCGATAACCGTGGGGCCGCCGCGGCGTCGGTGAAGCGTGCTCGTCTCGCACCCAGACCGAAATGTACCAAATTTTCCTTTTCATTTCGTTAATTGGCTTTTTTTACAGGAACCTGCCTGACAAATTTGACGGCAATCCGAGCATTTATGACGTGTTTTTACTCTTCGCGCCGTCGGCCATTTTTCGTACTATCTTTCGATCACTCCACGGACGACAACGCCGGATTTTCTCGTGACGGGACATATAATGCTTTCGCATTAAAATTACTAAAAAAATGAACAGTCAAGTTTTAACGCTCTGGAATGAAGGGAAAGGCTTTGCGCTAAAGTGCGCCAATTGTGCATTCCTTGCCTCTGAATATGTAAATCTCCATCCCGCATGGTGAAATGACACATATTCCTCGAAGCAGAATATGCCCTCAGTGAATTCCGCCAAGTGGCCTCCGGCAAGCCGGAAAAGCAGATAGCTATGCAGGTATACTGCCTACCTGAGCAGATGGCACTGATTGGTACTGACGCTTCGGAACGCGCTATTCCTCTTGTTTACAGAGAGCAAGAGGCGCGTGCAGTGTTCTCGCCTGGTTTGCATACGCGGGCAGGGTAGCCCCCGTGCAGGGTAGCCAACCAGAACTATCTCTGGTTAACCTCCCTGCCTTTCTATGCATCCTTCTCTCTCTATCTCTATAGACATGGCTGCGGCTGATGGGTTCCACGCTATCTTCGTTCGCTGGCCACCCCTATGTGAAACTCGGGGATTCCTGCGTAAAACCCTGAAAAATTTTTTTTTCTTTCGTCTATGATGTGTCGTCTTACTGGCCAAGTCTTCTCGGTGTGTTGTTCCGAGCCGCTGCAAACCTACTGCATCTTATACACGTTGCGACGCGCTGTGCCAAGGAGATTTAAAGAAACTTCCGGAGTCGAGATGACGTCCATAATGGGAAGCCAGAGGCCATCTGACTGTGCTTTCGTCCCGTAGCTGTGGGTGTCAAGATGGTGGCGACACGTTTCCGGCAGCAAACGCGTACATCACGTCTCCTCAATAAATCGCAGAGCAGGCCGTATCAGTCTTGCTCGATGCATGTCGTTGTGTCACAGATTTTCCAAGTAAAACACGGCGAAGGCAGGAGATGGAAATTCAAGACAATGAGCAAAACAAGAACAAGGTAAAAGCAGAAGCCGAGGTTTCGACAAGTGGACTTTTCTTTTTCAAGGCGACACATGCTCTCCTCGGCACATTATATATAGGTACAGTTCTTCTAGAGGGGAGAGTGGTAAAAGCGGGTGGGCGGCAATGACCGAGGGTGTGTTAGCGGCGAGCGTGTAGAATTGAAAAGAAAGGTATGCTACTCAACGTCGGTAGAGGAACGTGAGGTAATGCCTTGTGTCAGGCGGTTGACGTGTCACTGCGATCCAAGTGTCTCTTTAACATCCACAGAAAGTTTTCTCGTCTATCATAAAGCGTACGTACCAGCGATAGTAAGCCACTTTCTTGCAAATAGCGAGCGTTTAGTTTTTTGATAAACATGTTATATATTGCAAGTCAGTTCTGCGAAATTCCGCAATGTGGAGAAAGGTTCATGAAAGGAAAAACTGATATCCACCCGTGGGGGTGTATGTGAAACCCACACGAGATTTAAACTCGCGTGGGTTTCCTTTGTAGCATCGTACTACATACGGATGGATGTCATTTTTTTTCCTTTTATGAACCGTACTCCACACTGCGGAATTCCGCAGAACTGATTTGCCATATTCAGTGTCCATGTGCTTCGAGTTGTCGACTAATTGGCGCTGTAATCTGCTAGCCTCCTGGTTAGCCCAGATGGTAGGGGGACCGCCCGAAAGGCGTTGTACCCAGGTTTGAATCCCGGACCAGGACGAATTTTTTTCTTGAACTACGAAGCTTTGTTTCTGAGAAACCCGTGTGGGTTTCCTTCGTACCTTCGTGCTAGATACGGGTGGTTGTCTACTCTTTCATTTCGTGTTATGTATTCTGAGATGAAAATGATGACGGCTGTGCCGGGATTCCCGTAGACAGGTCAGGCAGGCCGACATCTTGGTATTCTCCCGGCAATGGCGTCTTTCATTCTCCCTGAATAACCCATGCACTGAAGCATAGTCGCACGAAGACCGGGAGCAATACGTTGGAAACTTAGAACATGCAAAATAGCTCGTTTGTTCTCTATTTCTCTGCGTAGAAATGTTCAAGAGTTATGAGACCACTTAGCGTGTGAGTATGGGTGGCTTCCACGAACGTTCAACATAATTGTCAAGATTTGAATGCAGTTTTGTTGAATGCCCCATAAGAATTGAATTGAATTGAATTATGGGATTTTACGTGCCAAAACCACTTTCTGATTATGAGGCACGCCGTAGTGGAGGACTCCGGAAATTTCGACCACCTGGGGTTCTTTAACGTGCACCTAAATCTAAGTGCACGGGTGTTTTCGCATTTCGCCCCCATCGAAATGCGGCCGCCGTGGCCGGGATACGAACCCGCGACCTCGTGCTCAGCAGCCTAACACCATAGCCACTGAGCAACCACGGCGGGTCCCCCATAAGAGGCTACAGTGTGGTTCGTATTAGACTCTCATTGAACTTCAGTGATTGTCCACCCATAAATCAAGTGCCAGAAGAGTTGCCTAAAATAAAGAAATAAATGAAGAATAACAAAAGCTGCGACACAATTCCGACCAATTGCGTTTCTGACTCGCGCAGCCCTTTGGAATAGGTGTAAATGTTGCAATACCATCTGCCCTCTTTGATGCATCTCTGTATGCCAACTGGACTCCGCCGAAGAGAGGCCACTCTGCTTTATCGCCTATGGCTAGGGGTGGCTTTCATGAAATCTTGCTCATTTCGCATCGGAATGGCCGACAACGCTCTCTGCAATGCCTGTCTTTGCGAGGAGACGATGGTACACATTCTGTGCGACTGTCCTGAATATAATGTTCAGCGACAGTCCCTGGCATCCGTTCTAGCGCACCTTGATACTAGACCATTGTCCCTCGAAACGATTTTCACATGCCGCCGACAAAAGACATCGCAGCTGAAGGCGACGAAGGGACTACTTCGGTTTTTGAAGGACACGGGATTGGACAAGCGGCTGTGACAGTGATATCACGTACCACGCAAGAGGGAAGGACTCTAACTGACGATGTGTGAGCTGTGCTATGTGCCCTCTCTCTACCTTTCTCATCTTTCACCCCCCCCCCCATCCGGCTCCCATGTGTAGGGTAGCAAACCGGTTAAGCTAAACTGGTTAACCTCCCTGCTTTTCCTTCTCCACTTTTTCCTTCCTTCCTTCCTTCCTTCCTTTGCATATGTTCGTTAAGTAATCCAGTGTCACTCGGAACTGTCTTGCAGCTACTACACGTGTCGGTGTCGTCGGGCAATAACGCTTTTTTTTTTTCTTTCCTGAAAAGTGCAATAACGTAGCCGGAAGGGTGTCGTAGTCAAACTCTATTTCCATCCCGCTGCTTAAACTTATGCCTATCATCAGTTCTCGTCAGAACGAACTCTGGTGCGTCTATACGCTCCCGCGAACCGTCCTCACTTTTTAAGTGCCATGCTTTACTGCGTTTGACGTCGTCCTCGGACCGTGTTTGCCTGCTTTTGCACCTGGATTTGAGGCGGCAGGAACTAGGCCGGCCCAATCGCCTGGGACTCAATTAACGTTAGTCCGTGGCACTGGGCGCTGTGCTCATACACTGGGTGCTTGCTGCACCGCGCATCTATGGTCTGGTTAGCAAAGCCCGTCACGATGATATCGAAGTGCGTAGCCTCTTCGAGTGCGAAACTCTGTGATTGCCGTCCTTGCTGGGGCATCACTGTCGGTGCTAGCTCGTTCGTAGAAAGCGTACGTGCGGCCTCTACGAGTCAGAAGCTCTGTGATGGCGAAACGCAGACAGTACGGTCACAGTGGCTGTCTCTTTGCGGATTTACGCGGATCATTAGGCGCCTCGTTATTAAGCTGGTCTCGGCTAGCCGAACTGCCTACTGATTCTTAATTTGTCGTGACTCTACCCACCCTTAATTACGGTTCTGCCGACGGTTTTCCATTAATCCAAGACGGCATCACCTCATTGCGGAGAGCACCTTAATTGAGTGCAGCGCAAAGAAAAGCGAGGGGAAAACACGTGCCGTCGCAAAAGCAAACGCACCAGCCGCGGTGACTCAATGGTTTTGGCATTCTGCTGCGTTGGTCTTGGGTTCGATTAAGTGCCGAGGCGACCGTATTACAGCGGGGTCGGAATGCGAATGTCCTCGTGTACTCGGCTCTGGGTGCAGTGTAAGCAACTCCGGGTGGTCAAACTTTATCCAAAGCCCTCCACTACGACGTCCCTTATAGCCCGTCGAGCAGTTTTGGGAAGTTAACACCACTCAAGAAAAACAAAGAGCCCCGCACTCTTGGACACAGCACGTAATACTGGCAATGCACGGTCGAGCGCGTATCAAATCAAAGTGACAGGTGAAGGCTTAACGTCGCATGAGCGAACAATAGTGGCGCGTTCTAACCGCCGTACTAAGAAATACGTTTTGCTTAGCTTGAAGCCCCTGCTTGACTTGATTAAATGACGCCTGTCGTGAACGCTCCGAAGGAAGCGCAACGAGCGTCTTGGCCATGTTCACGCCAGGCGTCATTTACACCGCATTTCTGAATGCGGCGGCAACCGACTATAATGGGTAGAGTTCCTACTGTATGATGACAAGGAGAAATAAAAGCACATGTGGAATATGTTACAGCCTTTTCTTTCAGTACTTGCTAAATTGTAATTTGCTAAATCTTGAGAGACTATCAATTTGTTTCGTTATTGTAAAACGCCAGATCGGCTGCGTGTCGCAATCAAGAACAAACGACGTGGAAAATTGACGAATGGGGTAATCTTGCTCCACGACAATGCCCGTCCCCACGTCGCTCATGTGGTTAATACAAAACTGGCAAAGTTCAAGTGGGAAACGCTGCGACATCCGCCATACAGCCCATACCTGTCGCATTGCGACTTTCACATTTTGGGGCAATCGAATAAACAGCTCAAGGGAACAAGGTTCCTGTCGGACGATGACATGAAAGAGTCAGTTACAGACTTTTTGAAGCAGCAACCTAAGGAGTTCTAGGAGACAGGAATCACGCGACTCGTTAGTCAGTGGGACAAATGTCTAAATGCTCATGGAGACTACTTTTAAATAAAGTACCCCGTTTGTCATATATACGCATTGGCTCACTTTCATTTGACTCGCCCTCGTATATTTTATAGAACTCCTGCTTTTTATATGTGCTCTCTGTTGCGACTATAATTTCGGTGCAATTACTCACAATACACGACCGGTGACAGCTGCTCCTGCGCAATACATTCTAACAAAGGACAGCGACATTGAGATTTTTCTTTGGTCGTTGCATATGCAGAAACATGTAAACAAGGTTCTTCAGTGACAGAGAGAGAGAGAGATCCAAATGAGAGAAAGGCAGGGAGGCTAACAAAGCTTTAATAAAATATTTGTCCTCAACTTGTTCATTTCATGGCCTTTACATTTTTTATATCAGTGGCATGCACTGCTTTGCTGGTTTCAAACTGATATAGTTCTAAAGTTCGTGTGATATTCGCTTTACTTAATAAACATACAGAAAACATGGAAGCACTGATATCAGTTATATTGGGCACAATTTTTGAGACATACGAGTATATTCTTTTATGAAAAAATACATATTTTACTTGTCTTGACAGTGCGTAGCGTTCAAGAATTCGTTTGCAGCATCTTTGGCAATGGCAATGCAGTTATTATTAATGTGTAATGTATTTGATCCCTCGAAAAATTCTATAAGGAGGAGCCCGAGCTGCAAAGTGAGCCCCTCCGAACGATATTTCTGGCTACGCCACTGGTGCCAGACACCTCACAATATAGTGTTCTTAGCAAGAAATTATACGTCCAGTGCTCACTCACAGGTGGCTCATTGGTATCGCGAATGAACGTGCAACTATTTAGGCTTGCATCGTCGCGCTGTCGGAGCGGCAGAGAAAAATTCCGCGACCGTCAACATAATCGACTCCCTTAGGTTCCCATTCCCATGTCCAGGAATTGTGGACATTTCTCCTTTCGCCGATTCACCGCTCTGCATCTGCGTTACTCAATGGGCAGTATTTTCAAAAAAAGTGATATTTGAGAAGGCCGCCAGGATTTAAACAACTTTAAAGAACCGCCTAGCAAATGGGCAATATTTTGTGAATCGAAAGCAGCCCTCCAAAGCTTGCGAGGTTTCCGACGTGGTTAATTACGAACATCTCCTGTCCCAAATCAACGAAATTTTCGATAGCGCTTCTGAACGGGAACATCATATAATCTTTCAGTGGCTGCCGGTACATTGTGGCATTGTTGGTAATCACCTCGCCGATGACGCTGCCCGACGTGCCCTGCAGGCTGGAGCACCGACACTCTTATACCTTTATCGAGAGTAGACGCTGCAAGAGAGCTTCGCAGTCTCGCTCGTACCATCACGTTCAGTTCCTGGCATACACCACAGAACTCTAAGTGTCGTTTGTACAGCCTAGACCCATCACTGAAACTTAAATTACTAGCAAACCTTTCACGACGTGACGCAACACTGCTGTGTCGTCGACGCGTAGGAGTAGCATTCACCAACTCCTACAGCTATCGTATTGGAATGGCGGACTCACCGATGTGCGCAAAGCGCATGTGGGAAGAAACCATTAGTCACCTTCTGTGCCAGTGTTCTCGCTTTGATAACCAACTGGAGACTATCCAGTGTGCCTTGAATAGACTGGACGACAGGCCATTTACAGAAGCAAAGATCTTGGGAGCCTGGCCTCACAATTAATTAGCCCATAAAGCCATTCGAGCGCTTCTAGACTACCTAAAGACAACAGACTTGAGTGCCTGACTATAGACATCCTGCACCTAACTTAGTGCATGTGAAAGTGCGGTATAGGTTCATGTTCTCTCTCTCTTTTTCACTCCCCCTCACGTGTTGGGTAGCAAACTGGACTCAGTCTGGTTAACCTCCCTGCCTTTCCTTCCTCCGTTCTCTCTCTCTCTCTCTCTCTCTCTCTTCAAAGAGCGGTATTGAGAGGGTACGCCACCTTATCAGCATGCGCAGTTACGGCACTATATACGCACCGCCCCTCTTTCTGATATCATCATCTACATCATCATCATTGTTCATCAGCCCTTTTCCTCTCTGTCCCTTTCCCCTGTGTAGAGTCGCAGGGCAGAGCAAGCTCAGACCGACCTCTTTGCCTTTCTATAAATAAATTTCTCTCTGTCTGTCTCTTTCTAATCGTGACATATTTGTTGCGTTGTAGCAGAATTTCGTTCAGGGTTGAAACACTGCTGTAACACAGCAGGCAAATTATGAATAAGTATCGTAAATATGCACATTATTGCTAAGGCATACTCTCTCGACGTTTCTAATTGAAAGTTCTTGAAATTCGGGCGGCCTTCTGAAACCTTTTCTTCTTCTTTTTTTTTAATGCTGCCTGTTCACTTACGCTGACGTATTGCGGCGAAGTTCGACAGATGCCCGTAGGGCCAATGTCCTCCAGAATTTCTGGGTATGATAGGGTCGCCGAGTAAAACGCAAAATGAAGTTCATTGGTTCACATCGTTCTTGAGGACAGTGCGATGGAGGTGCGTGAGCCCGCCGGCGTTGAACTTTCGGTTTGAACGCGGAGCACATCCCGCGTGAGAGATAGCGTCAAACAAACAATGTATGGTACATTCGACTGCTTGCGGCCGCACTTGGTGTGCGGCGATGCTCAATCCTGTCAAGATCGGAGCCGGAGGAAGCCTGTTCTAGCCGAACGTTCAGCTACTACCAGAGAAATCGGAGGAACCACATGATCGGGATTATATCAGATCTCTGTCGCTCTCCCAGCTCGAATGTGAGAGTGCCTCCAAGCTCTCTGAGCTGGAGTGCGGCGCTCTGAATGAACCATGAACCAATGCACCGATGAATGACACCCTCAACGTGCTGGCGCAGACACCGATGTAGGTGCACTGAGGGTGACAGGGTGCGACAAAGAGGGGTGTACGCTGGCAGTCAGGGTCAGTCCAACCAGCAACTTCCACTCGCCATCCGATGCGCGAGACAAACGCTCCGATGTCCTCACGGGAACATGGCATCGGTGTAGTGGATTGCACAGGATGGGCATCCTTGCCAATGGTATGTGACGTGACCTTTCCTTTGATTCCGCAATGTCCAGGTAACCACTGGAATGTGATTTTGTGATATTCGCTCGTGGCTCGTGTTTGTATAGCGTTTGTTTCAGAGAATAGTTTATTGCGACGGTTTAAGCTCCGTTTGATGATCTCAAGAGATGAGCTCGAGTGTTTATGAAAAATTACCCACTTTTGTGGAGGCTGACCATAGACGTGTAACGCTGTCCGGATGGCTGACGGTTCCGATGTAGTAGACGACGTCTTGTGGCAAATGTTATGGCTGATGAGAAACCCAGTAGATTCTACCCATAGGTCCATGGCTGACGATCCACGGTTCACAGAGCCGTTGGTGTAAACATTTGCTTGCAGTAACCGTAGCACATCGTCATGTGTTCTAACGTAAACAATAAGAAGACAGGAACAGGTATTGTTGACTTTTTGCCAATTCCTGGGACTGTAGAAGGTGGTTAGAAAGAGATCACGCGATTATATTCATCAAGTTATGTGTCATGCTTATGTCTGTTCTATACAAAGGCATGAAGAAAGTGGGGGAGGGCATTCTCAGGAAATCCTGCAAAATATGTAAAAAAGAAAATATGATGCCACAACGCACTTGCAAGCGCATGCATGAAGCGTCATCAAGCCTGTTTTCAAGGAAACGCCACGGACGCGAAGATATGACCGACCATGTAATCGATTGTTGGCCAGCCAGTGCACGTATTTTTTTTGTGTGTTGAAACGAAAATAAAAGAAAGAGACGTCATCATCATCATCAGCCTGGTTACGCCCACTGCAGTGCAAAGGCCTGTCCTACACTTCTCAAACTAACCCGGTCATGTACTAATTGTGGCCATGTTGTCCCTGCAAACTTCTTAATCTCATCCGCCCACCTAACTTTCTGCCGCCCCCTGCTACGCTTCCCTTCCCTTGGAATCCAGTCCGTAACCCTTAATGACCATCGGTTATCTTCCCTCCTCATTACATGTCCGGCCCATGCCCATTTCTTTTTCTTGATTTCAACAAAGATGTCATTTACCCGGGTTTGTTCCCTCACCCACTCTGCTCTTTTCTTATCCCTTAAAGTTACACCCATCATTCTTCTTTCCATAGCTCGTTGCGTCATCCTCAATTTCAGCAGAACCCTTTTCGTAAGCCTCCAGGTTTCTGCCCCATACGTGAGCACTGGTAAGACACAGCTGTTATACACTTTTCTCTTGAGGGATAGTGGCAACCTGCTGTTCATGATTTGAGAATGCCTGCCAAACGCCCCCCAGCCCATTCTTATTCTTCTGGTTATTTCAGTCTCATGATCCGGATCCGTGGTCACTACCTGCCCTAAGTAGATGTATTCCCTTACCACTTCCAGTGCCTCGCTACCTATCGTAAACTGCTGTTCTCTTCCGAGACTGTTAAAGATTATTTGAGTTTTCTGCAGAATAATTTTCAGACCCACCCTTCTGCTTTGCCTCTCCAGGTCAGTGAGCATGCATTGCAGTTGGTCTCCTGAGTTACTAAGCAAGGCAAGATCATCAGCGAATCTCAAGTTGCTAAGGTATTCTCCATCAATTTTTATCCCCAATTCTTCCCACTCCAGGTCTCTGAATACCTCCTGTAAACATGCTGTGAATAGCATTGGGGAGATCGTATCTCCCTGTCTGAGGCTTTTCTTTATTGGGATTTTGTTGCTTTCTTTATGGAGGACTACGGTGGCTGTGTAGCCGCTATAGATATCTTCCAGTATTTTTACATATGGCTCATCTACACCCTGATTCCGTAATGCCTCCATGACTGCTGAGGTTTCGACTTAATCAAACCTTTTTCGTAATCAATGAAGGCTATATATAAGGGATGGTTTTATTCTGCACATTTCTCTATCACCTCATTGATAGTGTGAATATGGTCTATTGTTGAGTAGCCTTTACGGAATCCTGCCTGGTCCTTTGGTTGACAGAAGTCTAAGGTGTTCCTGATTCTATTTGCGATTACCTTAGTAAATACTTTGTAGGCAACGGACAGTTATCTGATCGGTCTATAATTTTTCAAGTCTTTGGCGTCCTCTTTCTTATGGATTAGGATTATGTTGGCGTTCTTCCAAGATTCCGGTACGTTCGAGGTCATGAGGCATTGTGTATATAGGGTGGCCAGTCTTTCTAAGACAATGTTCCCACCATCCTTCAACAAATTTGCTGTTACCTGCTCCTCCCCAGCTGCCTTCCCCCTTTGCATAGCTCCCAAGGTCTTCTTTACTTCTCCGGCGTTACATGTGGGATTTCAAGTTCCTCTAGACTACTCTCTCTCGCATTATCGTCGTGGGTGTTACTGGTACTGTATAAATCTTTATAGAACTCCTCAGCCACTTAAACTATCTCATCCATATTAGTAACGATATTGCCGGCTTTGTCTCTTAACGCATACATCTGATTCTTGCCTATTCCTAGTTTCTTCTTCACTGCTTTTAGGCTTCCCCCGTTCCTGAGAGCATGTTCAATTCTATCCATATTATGGTTCCTTATGTCAGCTGTCTTACGCTTGTTGATTAACTTCGAAAGTTCTGCCAGTTCTATTCTAGCTGTAAGGTTAGAGGCTTTCATGCAAGGACGTTTCTTGATCAGCTCTTTCGTCTCCTGCGATAGCTTACTGGTCTCCTGTCTAACGGAGTTACCACCGACTTCTATTGCGCACTCCTTAATGATGCCCATAAGATTGTCGTTCATTGCTTCGACACTAAGGTCCTCTTCCTGAGTTAAAGCCGAATACCTGTTCTGTAGCTTGATCCGGAATTCCTCTAGTTTTCCTCTTACCGCTAACTCATTTATTGGCTTCTTATGTACCAGTTTCTTGCGTTCCCTCCTCAAGTCTAGGCTAATTCGAGTTCTTACCATCCTATGGTCACTGCAGCGCACCTTGCCGAGCACGTCTACATTTTGTATGATGCCAGGGTTCGCACGGAGTATGAAGTCGATTTCATTTCTAGTCTCACCATTCGGGCTCCTCCACGTCCACTTTCGGCTAACCCGCTTGCGGAAAAAGGTATTCATTATCCGCATGTTATTCTGTTCTGCAAACTCTACTAATAACTCTCCCCTGCTATTTCTAGAGTCTATGCCATATTCCCCCACTGCCTTGTCTCCAGCCTGCTTCTTGCCTACCCTGGCATTGAAGTCGCCCATCAGTATAGTGTATTTTGTTTTCACTTTACCCATCCCCGATGCCACGTCTTCATACAAGCTTTCGACTTCCTGGTGATCATGACTGGATGTAGGGGCGTACGCCTGTACGACCTTCAATTTGTACCTCTTATTAAGGTTCATAACAACACCTGCCACCCTCTCGTTAATGCTATAGAATTCCTGTATGTTACCAGCTATATCCTTATTAATCAGGAATCCGACTCCTAGTTCTCGTCTCTCCGCTAAGCCCCGGTAGCACAGTACGTGCCTGCTTTTTAGCACTGTATAGAGAGAAAGAGAGAATGAAGAGGAAAGGCAGGGAGGTTAACCAGATAAGAGTCTCCGGTTTGCTACCCTACACTGGGGATGGGGGATAGGAGTTAGAAAGATGAGAGAGAGGAAAATGCTAAAAAAAAGGACAAAAAAAACACGCACACATGGAGGCACACACACAAAAGGCGTTCCAGTTAAAGTCGTTCACACAGGCCGGTAGATCGCAAAAAGCGCGATAGCGCTTGCACGGCCTTCTTCTGTAACGGTAGGTCCTTTCGATGTTGTAGAATTCTTTTTTCGGATAACGCTTGGTCGTCCAGTTGGTCAAGTTCGTGGCGAAGGCATGCCCTCTGTGTACTGTACTGCGGGCAGGCGCACAAAATATGGCCAGTTGATTCTTCATGGCCGCAGTGGTCACAGGTTGGGCTGTCGGTCATCCCTATGCGGAATGCATAGGCTTTAGTAAAGGCAACGCCCAACCAAAGTCGATATAAAAGCGTGGCGTCTCTACGGCGAAGCTGTGATGGCGCTCGAAGACTTCGTGTTGGATCAAGTGAGTACAGTCGCGTGTTTCTTAAATGTGGCTCATTCCATTGCGACGCGGTGCACTGCCGAACAAGTAGGCGGAGCTTCCGTGCTGCGTCAGTTCTAGAATGAGGAATTGGGACGTGGCGCTCCTCAGTATGGGCTGAGCGGGCAGCATGATCCGCCCGTTCATTGCCAATAATCCCGCAGTGACTTGGAAGCCACTGAAAAGTTATCTCATGGCCTGCTTCACTTATATGTTGCAACGTCTCTGTAATATCGAATATTAGTTGTTCGTGTGGTCCGCGTCGTAAAGGTGACAGTAGACACTGCAGTGCCGCCTTCGAATCGCAGAATATTGTCCATTTATGTGGTGGTTCATCACAAATGTGATGAAGGGCAGTAAAGAGCGCTGCGAGCTCTGCTGCCGTCGATGTTGTCGCGTGGGTCGTCTTAAATTTGATTGTTGTAGCTTTCGCTGGTATGACGATCGCCGCCGCGAAGCTACATGGAAGGACAGATTCATCAGTGTAAATATGCGTAGAATCACGCTAGTTCTCGTACAAATGTAGTAGCGTGAGCTGTCTAAGGGCTGGCGATGATAGATCAGCTTTTTTCGAGATACCAGGTATTGTGATGTTGATTTTTGGCTGAGCGAGGCACCATGGAGGAATCGAAGGTCTCGCAGCCGGTTCATCATATGCGGTTATCGTCCGGCTGAAAGATGTGTGTGGTCTGTCCGCTGTTAGGGAGGCCAAGTGGTGACGAGGAGTCCTGGTCAGATGCCTTATATGGGTCCTGAGTACTTCAATTTCAATGTGGGTCCTGACAAGGTGATCTCCAGCGATTGCTATCGTAGCCACTGTTGAAGCACTCTGAGGCAGGCCTAGACAGATCCGGAGCACTTGACCCTGAAGACTTTGTATTGTGCGTAGATTTGTTCTACCTGTGTTGTTTATTGCTGGCAAGCTGTATCGCAGAAATCCTAGGAAAAGACCCTGTACAGTTGCAACGTCGCACCTGGCGACATTCCCCAGGTCTTGCCAGCGGAAAACTTGAGGAGGTGACAGATGCCTGTCAACCGTTTTTTCACGTATGATACGTGTGGGCTCCATGACAAGTCCCTGTCGATTATGACACCTAGGAACTTGTACGATCGGACCCATCGTATTATTTGGCCATTTCTCATTACACTGTAGTTGGCCATGGGTTTGCGCGTAAATGGCACTAGTGCGCATTTCCCTGAGGAAATTTCCAGGCCTCGATTACGAAGGTAGAGAACAGTTTGTGTGGTGGCTCTTTGAATTCTCGCTCGAAACTGTAGGCGTGTTACTGCAGACGTCCATATGCATATGTCATCCGCGTACATTGATAGCCTGACTATAGTTGGCCTGTGCTCAAGGAGAGCAATTAGTGTTAGATTGAATAACACAGGGCTAAGTACACCGCCCTGGGGGACGCCGCGGTAGGTATAATGTAGACAAGTATGGCTTTCGTCGGTGCTTACAAAAAAGGATCGCATGGATAAATAACTCCGTATCCATTTAAACATCCGACCACCCACTCCTACCTCTGCGAGAGCAGAGAGGATGGCTTCATGCGTAACGTTGTCATACGCCCCTTTAACGTCGAGGAATAAAGAAGCGCAGAGACGCTTACGGCATTTCTCATGTTGAATGTAGGTGACCAGGTCGACGACGTTATCGATCGATGATCGACCGCGTCGGAAGCCTGCTATGGCATCTGGGTAGGTGTGGTACTCCAAGTACCACTCCAGGCGTCCTAGGACCATCCTCTCCATTACTTTGCCCACACAGCTCGCCAACGCGATCGGGCGATATGACGAGAGTTCCAACGGCGACTTGCCAGGCTTCAGCAGTGGAACAAGGCGACTTGTCTTCCAGGTTGTTGGTAGTGTGCCATCTCTCCAAGATTCATTGTACACCTCAAGGAGAACTCCTCTCGCTCGCTCGCCCAGGTGACACAGAGCTCGGTAGGAAATTCCGTCAGGTTCTGGCGCTGATGTGCGGCTACACAAAGCTAATGCTGCCTTAAGTTCGTGGATTGAGAATGGTAGATCCATCCGGTGATCACGTGGTGGCGGACAGTTAGTCGAAGGCGATGGAATGTTGGTAGCTGTGAGTTGGTCGGATAATCTGGCGCAGAAATCCTCTGCCACGTCAATCTCCGATCTCTTTTGAGAGAGGGCAAGCGCCTTGAATGGGAATCGCTGTACGGGGAGTGTCCGGAGACCGCGCACCGTTCTCCACAGTTGCGATAAAGGCTTGCGTGGATCTAGCGACTCGCAGAAGGCAGTCCAACGTTGCGATTCGAGCTTGTCTAACCCGCGCTGTATCTTGTTTTGCTTGCGCCTGGCGGTCCGTAAATCGTCCATTGCTTTCGTACGTCGGTATCTTCGTTCAGCACGTCGTCGGATTGCTCGAAGTCGTTCTAGTTCCACATCAAATTCATTCAGTTTCGAAGAGCATGTGAGAGTGCGCATAGTGTCTTGCACCGCGCTCTTGATCGCCTCTTCCAGGTCGAAAGATGGATTGGCGTCGCAGTGTTCTTCCATAATAGACTGAAATTTAGGCCAGTCCACTCTTTGGATCGTATCCCGTATTTTGGAAGGGGACAATCCTCTGATCTTGATGAACGTGGGGATATGGTCGCTTCCGTGCGTCTCTATGTCCGCAAACCACCCTGCACGTCTGACAAGGCTTCGTGAGACGAAAGCCAAGTCAAGACAGCTGCTGTAGGTGGAGCCACTTAAGAAGGTAGGACTTCCATCATTCAGCAGCCAAAGTTCATTACTGGAGGCGAAAGATACCAGAGCTCTGCCTCTTGCGTTGATAATCGGACTTCCCCAGAGTGTATGATGGGCGTTGAAATCTCCAATGATGACCCAGGGATTGGAGGTTGAGGAAAGGATGTCTTGCAGTCTTTTTTAACCAAATCGACTTGACGGAGATAGGTAGGCGCCCACAAAACTAAAGGCCAAATTCTTTTTCCTTACGTTGAGGCATATATATTGATTATTGTCATTAGGTGGTACAGGCTGATGAGTGTAGGTGAGGTCACGGCGAATACACACCAAAACCTTACTGTTTTCATAAACAGTTGACGACATAAATAATTCATACCTAGAAAGCCTGATTGTGTTCGATAAGTTCGGCTCGCAAATGACGATAATGGGAAACATATTGGCGTACACGAAGCGACGGAAATCCGAAAGGCGCGCTCTGAGTCCGCGCGCATTCCACTGAAAAATAGCTACTTGTCGGACCTCTTCCCTAAAAGACCGTGGCTGTGGAGCCATGATCTACTCAAGGGTTGCAAGCACCGGACTCAGAGCGTCCAGTACTTGAAGCGCACTTCTGGCAGACGGTGTGTGCATGTTGCTTAGCAACACGCGAATGGCATTCATTAAAGGCCTAATAAGTGCTATCACTTGCTCATCTGTTTTCCGCGACTCCTCGGATACAGCACCTTGCTGTACTGGGGGCGGCTTCTTCTGCGGCTCTTCTGGCGGTCGTGTACGTGAAAGTGGCGGCGATTCCTTTGTGGAGAGAGATCTGGCAGTTTTCTCCCTTCCAACATCGGTGTTCGGAGGGCTGGAAACTTCCGCTGGTGATGCTGCTTAACGAGTTGACTGTTCCTGAAAACTTGATGTTTTGCGTCGTGAAGACCTTCGACGGTGACGTCGTCTTCGCCGTACTTTCACAGCAGCCTCTTTGTGGGTAGAGTTGTCTCTCACCATTTGCTTAAGAATGGTGATCTCTTTCTTGATTTGGGGACAGTCTTTGGAAGAGGCGCAGTGATCACCCTGACAGTTAGGACACTTCAACTTGGTTGCGCTGCAGTTGTCTTCTGAGTGGGGTTCGGCACATCGAGGGCACACGGCCGAATTTCTGCAGACGCCCTTCACATGGCCAATCTTCTGACACTTGAAGCATTGCATTTATCTTGGAATAAATGGTCGAACCTGGTGGCGAAAGTGGCCGACCTTCACGTAGGGTGGAAGGCAGTCGCCTTTGAACGTTAGTCTCACACAACGTGTGTTGCCGAGGCGACAAACATGCACAATGACGTTGCGTTCACTTGCTGGTTTTATAAGAACTGGGAGGTCTGCATTAGGAATTTTATTGTCAATGTCATAGATGACTCCTGTTATTGTGGCACCATTCGTTGGCATGATGGATCGGACCTTGATGTTTCCCAGCTGCGTTACATGTTGTAGTATGGTCAGCGCGCTCGGGTTGATCACATCGATTGCCAGGATGTTTCGCCTAGTGTTTATCCTGACATCCTTGATCTCGTTTGGCACAGTGTTTTCGAGATACACGGAGTGCTTGCCTGTTGAGGACGCGCAGGTTGTCGGTAGCGTTCTGTGGCACAAACAGGATGGAGTGAGGCCATCGTTGAGGCGCTGTTTTCACAGTGTTCGAGCTGGACGGCGAAGATGAGTTCATAATTCTTCGTTTGGCCTTGCGGTACTGGACAACTCGAAAACCGTCTTCCGAGGACTCGTCACCTGATGCGGAGTACAGCTCTGTGTCCTCGCTACCACTCGATGTATTTCCTCGCTTCCTCGAACCGATGTCCGCGGGTGAACGGGAACCGGGAGGATCCTCGGGGTGTTGCACATCCATCACCGCGATGGAGGGGGCGGTAGACCCCACAGGTGCAGTGAGAAGTCCAGAAAAGCACAGAGACGGGCGAGATGTGTTCCGCAAGAGAAGCACTTCGTCTTCCTCCTATCTAGCACTGTATATGTTTCTTTTGTACTCCTAACCTCACTGAGCCCTATTATATCCCATTTACTACCCTATAATTCCTCCTATAACACTGCTAGACTCGCCTCACTAGATAATGTTCTAACGTTAAACGTTGCCAGGTTCAGATTCCAATGGCGGCCTGTCCGGAGCCAGGTATTCTTAGCACCCTCTGCTGCGTCACAGATCTGACCGCCGCCGTGGTCAGTTGCTTCGCTGCTGCTGGGGACTGAGGGCGGGGGCTTGATTGTTGTATTCATATAGGAGGTTGTGGCCAAGTACTGCAGCAGGGTGGCCAATCCTGCTCTGGTGAGAGATTGTGTTACCGGTTCTGGTAACCGGGATCAGGCCGCACTCCAGGCCTGTTTGTGCAATTTTCTCAACACACTGCAATTTTCTCAACACACCAAAGAGATGTAGTCACCTTATAATGGTGACGGCTACTCCTTTTGTCATAGCGGAAACAACAATATAAAAATTATGTAGGAAAATGAAAAGAAATCACTTCATACGGTCAGAAATCCACAGCACATTCCTATACGCCCATGAACTTAACAATATAATAGTCATGTGGAAGTTGCACCACAATCAATTCGTAAACAAAGTCACAAACACAAACGGCCGTGATGTATACTTCGATGAGCATATGAACAGATGTGGGATTACACAGTATTAAAATAATTCACGCTCAGAATACAAAAGAAGTATAACACGTTATATACAAGCACTAATAATTACAAATAATAGCAGAATGTTATAGTAACATCGTGTGATTATTCAGTGCAATACCTAGTACTCGTTAAGGATGCCTGCTTCTTCATAAAAATGTTCAAGTGCGTTCAATGTTTTCGCTGTGCTATTTTCGATGGCCATGGGCCCAGCAATTTGTGAGAAAGGCCGGTGAGGATCACTCCATTGATCCTCACCGGCCTTTCTCACAGTGCTCGTTACGACATTGTGGGAGATATGGGGTTCTCCTCCGTACTCTTGGGACAAAGGAACGACAACACAGTAGTGCAAACAATCACAAGGGCATTTATTGCACCTTTCATAGATCAATGCCAGCTAGCCGAGTTGCTATACTGTTGTGCCATTACCACCAGCCCGGATTCCGAATGTACAAGATGCAGAATTTATCCTGCGAGCGCCCTTTGGACAAACCCGGGGCTGCGCCGAAAGGCACAGCGCCCTAATTCTCCCTTGACAAGTCAAGATGCTGAGCCGTCAGGCAGCGGTGTCCTGCGGAGAAGTGTCGGCGAGCAACATGTCCAAACGTGCCACCAAGTGCCAGACAGCCCGGCGCCGCACCTCCTTTTCCTGGAGGTCACCGCGCCCGCCAACTTTGAACGGGGTGGCCAGCGCGGTCGCTGGTTGGACCTCTCGTACGACCGTCGAGTGCTGGCTTTGTATTGGGCCGTTTGAGTGACAATGGTTTCTCGGGGCTTATAAGCCGCGACGCGCCGCCTGGAAAACCGGATCCGCCGACCCACCGGGAGCCAGTGCCTCTCTCGACTGGAATGAGATGTGTCACGCGTTTTCGCCGGACGTCGCCGTGCGGGAACAGTCGCGTTTGCTGTGAGCTCTCGGCCCCAGTGCCGATCCCTTCATGTCCTGTATAATGACCTGTATATAGTGTATAAAGTCCCTTTTGTTATTCTCACCGACGCCTGACTCGGAGTCTTCGCTACCAACGCTCTGTCACGAAACGGGTGACGAGCGCTACGGGACCACCTCAAAGTCGTAATAGTGGTGGCACCGGTGCAAAGTCGTAACAATACACAAAACGTGCCGATGGGCGCGCGACAAATCTAGAAGTCCGACTCACCGCGACCGATAGCGAGCGAATATGTTCGCCCCATGCTGGATCCCAACGCCTGGTCGTTCGCGTGTACGGTCACGCCAACGGTGGCACGTTCCAAGGCGGCCACGCGAGGCGGTCTCGCAGAAGCATGGGTCGCCGCGCGCGCGGAATGTCCACGCTGTTTGCCGACCCTCCGGGAAAGACGAAGCGCCTTGTCTACCGGCGCCCAAGTAATCTCGCCTGTCGGCGGCGTTAGCAGCTAATTAGCAGCGCAACACTCGCGCCATCTCTCGCACTGCGCCCCAACCACATCGACCGCCGCGGGTGTCACGCAGGCCACGCGGCGAAGCGGGATTGCAGGAGATGAGCTATGCGGGAAAACTAGATCTCAGGGGAGGCGTGAGAGTCACGCATCCCCACAACATTCACATTCTCAAGTTTAAAGCGTCAGCGCTCGTAAATTAGTGCGGAATAGGGTGGCGACGAAACCTGTTTGGAACCGCTGTTCGCTTCTTTTCAGTGAACATGTGGGCCTTTTTTGTTGAAACCACGCATGACAGCACTTCAATTTACGAATGCGTCGGCGTACTTACAGCGAGCCATTTTCTCTATCTTCATTGTTTAGTTTTTAATTTCATTTGTCGCAGGTTCTTGAGGGGCTTCGTTTAGGGGGCAACCTGGTGCTATACGTATAGAAACTGAGCGAGATACTTCTGAATGCGCTGTACAACATAGGTGAGGGTTCCCATTTTTTTTTGTCCTTTCGAATCGGCTAACTATATAATAGCTTAATTTGCAAAATGTATTCGTAGTTGCTAGAGGTGCCTGGCAATAGGCCGCTGGTCTCATTCGTATTTGAATTGAAAATTCTTGTCGGGAATGAAATAGTGCAAACGACAGGATGGGGAGAGCAAGACGAAACAACAGGAGCGCTAACTTGTAACTGTGAAACCCTCGCTTTGTCAAACCGTTACACACGCATACGTCAAGCCTTTCTGAACAGATTTATTTACTTTTATGTTATCCTTTTTGTTGTTGCCAATTTTACATAGTAGAAGTCACTACTGCAGTGATATGAACTGGTTATTTTCATTTAATTAAATCGATGGAAGGGTGAATGACAGAACGTTCATGCATTTCTGATGCGTGCATCTTTTTAATTATTTATGTAATAACATCTTGCAGACTGCGGAACGAACGTCAGGGCTAAGTGATACCATTGTGTCAAGATTTAACCTACCGCCTCCCAATATAGGGTATTTGTTCTTGTCTAAGAATCGTGGAACATGCAACACTTGTCACAACCTAGCTTTACTGTTTCGGCCGGCTCCAATATTTCCCGTTGTCGTTTTTCATTTAGCATGGTGTGAAATGCGAGCCTCGTCACATATATGGGGACAGGAATTGCAGTGTGAGAGCAAATTTTCTCCGCTATCTGTGGCCAAGGAAGCCGCGTGTTCTCTTGGCCTGTCGTTCAGGCAGCGACCTGTCGGGCCGGCATGTGCCACAGACGGTTGGGATGCAGTAAACCACGCCAGTGGTACATGCCACGAACTGCTTGGCGTGCACGTGGCAATCCTGAGCGCGCGTTGGTTTATGCAATTTAAAAGGTTGTTTAATCTGCAAGACACAGAAAACAGTATTTGTTTGTACACATTAACTTAAAAAAAACGAAACAAGAATATCTGCGCAAAAAAGCTTGAAGTATGCGCGCGCGACGGTTTCACAAGGGGAGGGTTTCCCAGTGCATATGTTCAGTTACAGTTATCGTCCGTGTTTGCTCTTTGGGCTCTCCGTCTTGTCTTTTGCGCTATGTTATCTTTGATGATGCCACACTAACTGGCCTGTACTTCCACACTTCTGTAGAAATTCTCAAGAGCCTATACTACGTTTCATACGTAGCAGGCAACGCAGCGTAAGTTACGCAAGAAGTGCCGTCATAGAAGTCTCACTCGGCGCGTCTTGCGTTGCAATCGTGTTTGATCTGCGACGCTTTGTACGGAATAACTACTTCATGTGTTGCAACTACATCTTAGATGTAAGGTTACTTGAAGTTACTTATTACTCGTACACATTTTTCGCTTACACAGTATGCGGCGTACTATGTTTGGTCGTGGCGAGCTCAAGCGGTGCGTTGTAACCACTGCTTACCAAAAAGACGTCGCTCCCATTTCGTTCGGTGGTAAACAAGTGCAGATTTGCGACGCCTCCTGCGTGATAATTTCCTCATATCTTGCGACATAAGCTTACATTGGATGGCATGACGCCTGTCTATGTCTTATCTTTCACTCGTGACGTATTATCTTTCGTCACGAATGCGAGAGAAGTCTAGCTGTCTACAGTTCATGATATTTCCTGCTATATATGAAACGGAGTGTAGTTCAGTCATGTTTGCTTACTAGCTAGTTGGGGATTCGTTCCGCGCGGGAGTGTTTCAGCACATGCGAAGTGTAGGAAAAGACAAGAAGGGACCGGGCAGAGTGCTGCCTATCAACTACGAGATTTATTGAGGGCTAGCTCGCCAATACATGCAAAGACCCACCAACATAAGGAACGACAACACTAGGAAAAGAAGATAATCGCGCAGACTCTGCGTCGCCGGCGTCCGCTAATAGCCACAAATGTCAGGGCCCTGTCTATGGATAGGTAAACATGTTCCTTTCTAGATAAATACAATGGACGATGCTCTGACGCTTCTCGTATTTGTACGGCGTAAGCTGTTATGATGGGCTCAGTGCAATAACCGTTTCTGTAGGTGATGCTGTCCGCCACCGCCAGTGTCCGTCGCAGCCGGCGTCCGTCACAGCTATCGCCAGGAATGAGAAAAAATACCCACTTCCTGCCAGGATCGAACCCGCGCCCCCTCCACCACTGCTACACGCTAGCGCTTGCTTTATGCTGCGGAAATATGCCCTATACAAGCGTGCCAACGCGCAAGGAGTCACGCGATGTGACATGCGCGTCGCGTTGCGTCGACACGTGCAAACTTTGACTTTGCAAACTTTGCAAACGTGCAAACTCTGACACGTGGACTTTGAATTGCAGTTGAGTCGTATTCCACTAGGTGTCACGACATGTAGCAGTTGCATCGTATCGTCCCACATGTCAATGAATGTGACATGTGCGCCGCGTAGTCTGGATGCCTGTGTTTACTTTTCGGTGCACGTTATGGCGCCTCCTCGCATGGTACCAACCGCTGCTGAAGAAGCGACTCGTAGAGCTACGCGCGTGGCTGCCAACCAGACAACGTCGGGCTCAGCAGCCCGCTGTGCAGAGAGTAGCACAAGCCGCAGCTCGCCGTCGAAGCCGGGCGGACAGTTCAGTTCGTTCTCGTGAAAACGATGCAAAGGGACTTCGCCGCGAAGACACTCTAGTGTGTGCTGCCGAAAATCGGGCATGACAGCTTCTTCACAAACAACCTCACGTGCGTGTAGCCGGAAATCAGGCACGACAGCTTCGCCTCGAACACGCATGTGCGTGCAGCAGAAAATGAGGCCCGGGAGCTTCGCCGCTTCTGGAGCAGTTTACGACGGTCTCCTATGGAACCGTTCATCCAGCTTACGCTGTGACTGTGCTGCGTGTGCCGCGCATGCCTGTGACTTTTTTCCTACACACTTTATATGTGCTGAAACACTGCCACGAAGTAAAGTTTAGGCTACGGGAAATTTGCTGTCTGGGCACCAGACTGAAAATGTCCGAATCTTTCGGTATAATATAGTTGATTATAGCTTAGATACGCAAGTAATGTGCGCCATTGTGCACACTATAACTATATTCATGTTGTGCGTAAAAACATACAAGCAGACAAAACGTGTTTTGTTCAAGCTAATGGTCCGGTGTCTCACAAAACACTGCACTAGTACTGGGAAATCATACAAGTGAGAGTCGGCTAGCTTTCAAAACGCTGGCTTTCAAGCCAGAGAAGAAAAATGAGCAGAATGTGTTTGAAGTAGGCCGACTCGGAAGCGTATTATTGCATTTTTTCGTCACCGCCGTGCAATGAAACGCTTTTGCAATTGTAAACCAGTGGCCCTCACCTTTGACATTTACCAAGAAAATGTTTCCTCTGTTTCTGTCCTCGTGTTTGAAACGTCGCGTTCGCGTTTCAGTCAGCGAGGTTCACGGACTTGTTTGCTGTTGCAGAAGTAATTTATATAACACCCCTGGCGCTGGAAGGCAGGGCAGCGACGCGCGCTTTTGGTGTGGCTTGAAAGTCGGGTTTTCGAATGTGTGGCACTCTGCAGAAAATGAACAAATACGCTAGCAACTACTCTGTCAGCATTCAAAAGCTGTACTGTCGGCGAACAGGGTTCTGTACTGAACGCGGCACGTGTAGAGAGCATTGAGCCTCAAATGGCCTGTCGACTTGATGACCAAGGGGGAACGTACATGAGAAATGCATTTTAGGATAAACAGTGTATAGGACTGAGAGCCCCTTGGAGGATGATCGGAGCGGCTATTAAGCGGCGTGCGGAAGAGGATCTCGCGTTATACGGGTATGCACGCCCGCCCACGCTACAGCGTCTCCTCGACAAGCTTTGACAGACAGCATAGAATAGAATAGAAAAGAAGTCGGATGAGGCATATTAAGCAACTCAGAATACGCTCTCCGAGCTCTGCATAGCATAACGCTGAAATTCCGCGCCGGAGACGTAGTTGCCGTCGTCCAGTAAAACGTTTCGATGGCTTTGCCTGAGAGTGCCTCCCGTTGGAAGGTGGCATTCTATTTTCACTCCCGGGGAAATATAACAAGAGGCACCTCTCAAGGAAAGGCGTTACACAAAGCGACCGCCGCAACGAGCGTCCTTGCGACGTATTTCTTGCGTAGTGCCACCACGTCTATAGGTGGGTAGGCAGCGTTTGAATGGCGTCCAAGGGGAGGGGTTGCAAGCAGTACTTAAATGATATTGCGCGACAAAAAACGACACGGACGTGAGAGACGACACACCAAGCGCAAACTTTCAACTAAGTTTATTGTGCCACTGCGTCGGTTTTATACATGGCAGGCAGCGTAGATCGCGCATGCGCTTACAAGGAAATGAAATGCGAATTCACGTAACATGGTTACGAGTCATGAATGAATGAATGAAACCACGTTTATTCCACATTAAAATGCGTCGAAGACGCTGCGGTGGAAAGAGGAGGGGTGTTATTGGAAAAGGGGAAGGGTAAGGCTGCCTCCGTTTTATTAATGAACGTCCTGGAGGCAGCTAAGTGGGGGCGGCATGACGCTTGTGGCTGTCGCGGAGCCGATCGCCGACGGGTGGTGCTGCAGGGTCCTGAAGGAACAGCAGCAGTGCTCGCCAGAGCTCGATGGCATGGTCCGGAGACGTGGTATCCGGGCAAGCCCAAGTCCGGAGAGAAGAAGGCCAGGGCCACACGAGCCGCGCCGTTGTTGGTCTTGCGCTGGCCGAGAAGAGAGCGCAGTATGGCCCAAACCTTGGACGTATGAGTCTGTCCATTGATGGATTCGCAAATTCCCATCCAGCGGTCTGACGCGAGCGTAGTCGTATATTCTTCGATCAAACGCTGTATTTTGCGCAACCGTGCTTTTTGGTGAGCAGTGCGACCAGACCGCCTGTACTGAGCGAGTATCCGGTGCCTTCTATTCCATAAGGTGAGCAGATGTCTATCAGGCTCTTGGTGGTCAGAGGGAACCCGTAAGCGTTTGGTGGCTCTTCGCTTCGCTACGCACAGCTGTGATACCAGATGGTCAATGTTCTTGGCTGGAGACTGCTGCTGCAGTAACTCGCGGTATTTGTCCCAGTGTGTTATGTGGCTTAGCCGTGTAGTGGCGTGTGACTTCATTTTCGGATTGGCGTGGCCTGTGCGAAAGCGTATGAGGATCGGAAAGTGGTCGCTCCCCATGCAATCGTCCAGCACCTCCCATCGAAAAAGCTGCGGACGAGTACTCCAGGTAAGATCTGGTGATGTGTCTGCTTGGAGAACTGTCTGTCCCAGCCTCGTGTGTGCTTGAGGCATGTTGAGGAGTGTCAGCCCGTACTCCGAGGTATCTTGCATGATGCGCCGACCGCGCGGGCTGCATTTGTTGTATCCCCAGGCGATGTGCTGAGCGTTAAAGTCCCCGCACAACAATATGGTGTCTTGCGGATAAATCTTCTTAAAGTGGGAAATGAAGGTGAGATCAACGAGTGCCCTAGTTGCCTTATTCCTTGTGTTCTCGGGAAACACGTAGACACAAAAGATGAGCATTGTACGCTGTGATGAGACTTCTAACCGGCATCCGACAACGCTAAGAGTAGCGCTGCACCACGGTTGCGTGTCTAATTGCACGTGAGTAGTTCCCCGTCGCACGTACAATGCTGTCTTCGTGGGTTCAGCGACTTTTAGAGGCGGGGCGTAGCCGTCATAGCCGATTATGCTCAGCACAGGGCCGTTGACTTCTTGAAGGGCAATGACCAAGGGACTGGTGTTGTCTCGCTTGCTGGAGAACCGGGTGATCATGTCAGCCCTCTTGTTACGAAGAGAACGACAATTCCATTGCAGGACAGTTGCCCATGGTGATGAATTTGAAGAGCTAGACATGGTGAGGCTGTGTTGTTTCAGCAGCAATGAAGCTTGGTGGTACCCAAGGCGTACGCATTGCTGGTGCTCCTGTGGGTGTCGGAGAGCCAAAAGGGAAGAGTGCCGGAAAGCTTGATACGCTCCATGATGGTGTGGACGCATGTTTCTATGGCCCTGTTAATAAGCTGTTGGACGCTTTGATGGATGGACTTCTCTATTTGCGCCATACAATTTTCAAGACGCCGCTCGAGATCGTGAAGTGTCGTTGGGGGAGGAAGATATGGATTATCGCCGGGAGGTGTAAGCACCGTTGACTGAGCTGGGACCCTGCGATTATGCTGCGCTACTCCATCTGAGGGTGGTTGCAGCGCAGAGGACGAGGGTGTTGAGGTTGAGGGAAGCCCTGTACTATTGCTGGAACTGATTGTTAGGTGCGCGTTCGCTTGTCTAACTACATCCGCGAAGGTGGCTTTACCGCTGGCTTCTGAATGTGCAGCTGGGGATACCGGTGGCCCGGTGTAGAAATTCTGGCGCGTTGCCTTCAGCATGGGTCTAGATGAAGTTTGTTCAGTTCCGCTCTCGGGAGAGCGGTGCTGACGCCCCTCTGTCTGCCATTTCCTACGTGGCCTTTGGGCAGCCGGCTTGCGTTTTTGTTCAATTTTCTTGTTGACTTGTCGTCTTTTTGGACAGTTTGTGGCTGTGGCCAAGTGAGAACCACCACAGCTACGGCACTTCGGTTCTGCGTTCGGGCACTGTGTTCCCGCTTCGTGTTGCCGTAGACCGCATGTAGAGCATCTCGCTGCCAGAGTGTTGGGGCATTGCTCCTTGTGGTGCGCGATCTTGTGACATATGTCACAAACTGCCACTCGTGCACGGTACGGAAAGACACGGATAGTAAATGACCGCAGGCCGACCTTGTAGGGTAGGCTGTTAGCTTCAAATGTGACCATGGCAGTACCTTTGT
This sequence comes from Dermacentor andersoni, assembly GCF_023375885.2. Lineage (NCBI taxonomy): Eukaryota > Metazoa > Arthropoda > Arachnida > Ixodida > Ixodidae > Dermacentor > Dermacentor andersoni. The sequence continues at coordinate 150,500,419 of NC_092814.1, forward strand.
CACCAAGTGGGCGTGCTTGCAGGATTTTGCACTTGCGGCAATGCAAGGAGTTCAGTAGTTCCTCAGAAGTCATGTCTCCAGCATTTCTAATAATGCCTCTGATTTGATTACGACCAATGGCTTCGTATGCTTGAAAGGGCACATCCTGTCCACGGATTGGCAGGGACGCTATTGCGAGAAGTGCGTTGCGCAGCTCAGGTGCGGACGCGTCGACAGCGAGCTGATTGTTCTGACTTAAGTAGCGAACCGAGAACTCCGGCATTTGGTGTTCCTTAGAGAGACCGAGATGAGCCGAAATGTGGCGCGTTATGACTTTGTCTAACCGTATGAACTGCTCATCCATAATGCGGCACGGCTGCTTAGGCCGAAGGATGACGGTGTGTTGATGTTTACGCGGGGCACCTGAGCTCGGCTTCGCCCCGTCCGTCGCGCGGTTCTGCTTTGTCCGTCGAGAACGCACAAGTACCCAGTTGTCCTCTTCGTCCTGGCGACTAACGGAAGCAGGAGGCATGCGACGTGCGCCCCTCGCACAGGGGTAATCCCTGGGTATACTCGTGTACTGTCGTTCGGGCGTCAGCATGACCGAGCCTCGTGCACGTTTTTCTCCATTCGGTGCGGTGGAAATGACGCGAGCTTGGTAAAAAGTACTCGCAGACTTGCCTTCAATGCCATGCTGTTCCTCTAGGTCCATGAGTGGGGCGAAGGGGTTGGTGTCCGGCAGCAGCAGCACCCTTGAAGGTATAACAGCGGCGGCCGAGTTCTTCGTTAAAGTCAGCGGCGCAAACGAGGCAGCCTGGTTGTCCGGAACCTGTGGGTCCATGTCATCGGGCAGTGGTACATCGTTAGGGAGCACGGGCTGCTCCGGCGAGGCCATCAAAGCACGGAACTTGGACGAGCAGCGATGGCCGCCGGCAGCAGGCTGGGCGGCGGTATCGCTGGCGTGTTCAGATAACAGCGAGCCAGACAGCTGTTACTGCGAGCGGGTGGTGTCGCCGTGATCCTCTGGTTGCGACGCATCGATTGATGTAATCCAGCCAAGGGTACATTCTGATTAACGGGTCAAACCCGATGTTGAAAGCGGGAGCCGATCTTATTACATGTTCTTCGATGCTTCTTCCTTACGAGTCACGTGATGCCGCGTCTAAGAACCTTAATTCTTTTTCTGTGAGAGACAGAGACGGGAAGCTAACACACGTGTCACCCAATTTCGCGATCATCTGCGCTTCAGATATTTCACGGATGAGCTGCGTTGAAACAATCGTGCATTGATCCTCAAGAGGCTTGCATCCATGATCGCGACAGTGGATTGCCAAGAACCCACTAGAACCGTTTTTTACATTGTTGCTGTGTTCGCGGAGCCGATCATTGAGGCAACGCCCAGTTTGTCCGATATACTTCTTCCCACATGAAAGCGGGAGGTTGTACACCACCCGGTGGACACATTCAACAAACTTTTTGCGCTGATGCTTTCTGTACTTATCAGAAGGGACGGCATTTGGATCCGTCAGCCTGCAAAGCCTGCCGAGCTTGTTGGGAGCAGAAAAAACAACTCTTACCTTCGCCCTTTGGGCAATCTTTTTCATGTTGTGGGATATCCCGTGTATGTAAGGTATGACACTTACTTTAGGGCGTGTGCCGGGAGGGGAATCGGCAACTGACTTCTGCGTACTGGATCGCGCTTCTCTTAAAATGCGTTCCGCGACAGACACTAGCACCACCCTAGGATATCCAGCCAAGGACAAACGTAAAGTTGGCGTTTCAAAGCTTACGTCCACAACATGACCGCAAGACTTGCTAAGGGCATTCTTGATTGTTGCTGTGTTCGCGGAGCCTCAATTATCGGCTCCGCGAACAGAGCAACAATGTAAAAAACGGCTCTGGTGGGTTCTTGGCAATCCACTGTCGCGATCATGGATGCAAGCCTCTTGAGGATCAATGCACGATTGTTTCAACGCAGCTCATCCGTGAAATATCTGAAGCGCAGATGATCGCGAAATTGGGTGACACGTGTGTTAGCTTCCCGTCTCTGGCTCTCACAGAAAAAGAATTAAGGTTCTTAGACGCGGCATCACATGACTCGTAACCATGTTACGTGAATTCGCATTTCATTTCCTTGTAAGCGCATGCGCGATCTACGCTGCCTACCATGTATAAAACCGACGCAGCGGCACAATAAACTTAGTTGAAAGTTTGCGCTTGGTGTGTCGTCTCTCACGTCCGTGTCGTTTTTTGTCGCGCAAAATCATTTAAGTAATGGATTACCAACTTGCCCGGAATGCTGCTCTCATTGCAAGCAGTATTTATGAGCGAAGCATATGTATGGTCGAATAAATGAATTATTTAAAATGAAAAAGAAACGATAATAAAAATTACACTTGACCAAGTGCAAATACTAATATACAGACAAGAAGAAGAAGAACGAAACTTTATTTCCAGAAAAGACTTCGTTTCCCTGAAAACTGGGCAACGCCGTGTGGTGTTACGATTTGCCAGCGGGGGTAGTGACCTTCTAACCTCTCCTGGTCCGCTGCGACAAATCGCTTCGTGAAGCCAACTATGCCCGTCCCTCGGGCAGACTGGCGGGCCACCAAGGCGAGACACGTTTGGCGGACCGAGTAGTGTTAGCTAGTTCGCTGTCGCATTCACGGACCGATGGGAGCAAAAAAACTCCTTGAAAAGCGTGTTCTAAGGCGTTTTCTCACGCACCCCTGTAATCGCCACGGTCGTTTGACAGACGCTGCTGCTAACTGCTGAGTCATATCAAGAACGAAGACGCGCCAGCTTGAGGCAAGCGTGACTCCTGTCTACGAAGCCCCCCTTCTGTCTGTGTGTTCAGTGACACAAAGGTGTGGGAGTGAGTGTGTGAACCCTCGCCCTCAACGCGGGTCCTTCGACAACTTTGGTAGCTCCGTCTGGACGAAGGTTGGACGGCAGTTTCCCTGGCCTAGGGATCTAGGGAGGACAGAGAGGTTTTAAGCCGCCGTCTTCCTCTCCTCGTTGTGCTTCGTTTCAGTCATGCTAGACTGATGAAATGTAACGTTCTCCACTCTTCATCTAGATATTGTAAATAAATCCAGTACTCCTAGTTCTCGATGAGAACACGTTTCTCCCTTCAACAACGTCTTTAGCGTGGATGAGTCGGTCGACGGCATGGGCCAGCTATCCCTTTTTACATGTCCGACCCCAACTATTAGATTAGTCGGGCCCCTATTCCAAGGCACCGGTGGCCCTCGCCATCCTTTCTGCCCTCTGGACCAGCCTGAGTAGGTAGGTCCCCGAGGGCAGAGCTGAATAGCAATGCCTCCCTCCTGACTCTTCTGTTATGTTCTTCTTGCTCCTCGGCGTGAGGCGTGCATTCCCATGTGATGTGGAAGATAGTCCGTGGGCTCCCACATTACGGGCATATGTCTCTGTATGCTGTTGGGTAGTATATGTGCAATCTATGGAGGATCGTACATGTGTCCGTTTGAAGCCTACGTAACGTGCCATTGTCCATGGCTGAAAAGTTCTTGTGCGGTGCTGGGCAGAGTCTTCTCAATTCCTTGTAGTATTGCAAGATTGCTTTATAACTGGTATTGATGGGTGTCGCGTCCTCCACAATGTTGCCATCGGCAGCTCGGCAATTAGTGAATCCTCAAGCCGCCTCATCTGCATGGAGGTTCCCAGTAACACTCTCGTGTCCCGGGGCCCATTTTATTGTTTGGGTATACCTGGCGTTGAGTTGTCTGCTGGTTTCGGTAAGTATCCTGTGTGCCTTCGCGCCGATGTTTCCCCTCTGATAGTTCCTACATGCGGCCTGAGAATCTGTGAGTATTGTCAGTGGAGCGTTGCGCTCTATGCCTTCTCTTATAGCTAAGGCAATGGCTATCTCTTCTGCTTCTATAATGGTTGCTCGGGAAACCGAAGCACAGGCACTTATTTTGCCTTTTCCGTTTAGGACAACTGCCACCGTGCTCTTTGCGTTGGCCCGATATGGTGAAGCATCCGTGAATCTCGCAGTGTCCAAGTACTTTGTTGTTTTGTCTATGTATTCTGCTATAGCCTTTCTCCTTCCTGCGTGTAATGTCGGATCCATGTTTTGTGGTACTGGAGATACCCCATACAAATCTCTGATCTGGCAGGGTAGCCCTCTGGTGTTTTGATGTGCTTGTATGCATTCTCCAAGGCCGACCCTTTGAAGAAGCGCTCTGCTGGCTGTCGTTTGCGCCAATCGACTCCTCTGCGCTATGAGTTGTGCCTCAGCCAACTGATCAAATGTATTGTGGGGACCGAGGGCTACAAGCCTCTTATTTGAAGTGTTGCGTATCAGCCTCAGGGCTGTCTTATACGCCAGCATTATTATTTGAGCAGCCTTTTCTTCTTCCTCCCTATTCATGGCATGCTAAGGAAGGGAGTACATTAATCTGCTATTGACCAGGCTTTTCACCACTCTGAGAATGTGTTGTTCCCATCCCTGTCCGATAATGAGCCGCACGGGCTATCATACGGTTAATCTGTTGCGTTGTTTTTCTGATCTTGCTTAAAGTGTGGAGACATCTGATATTTGATTGCAGCCGCATCCCCAACATTATAACTATGGACCTCTCAGGAATAATTATCCCTTCCAGTCTGATCTCGAGTTCGAGCCTCTGGTCAGTTTTTTTTTTCTGTCGCGAATGAGTTCAGATTTCGCCGCCGAGCACTGGTGTCCTCTCTGTTTGGCATATTTTTCTATTATATTGCCTGCCCATTGGAGCTTCTCCTCCTTCTCTCCCAAGCTGCCTTTGGTTATCCGTATTGTTATATCATCCGCGTATAGTGGAATTACGGATATCAGCAATTTCATGGAGCTTTCTTTTTGGCTAGTCCAATTATGGCTATGTTGAAGAGTGCAGGCGAGATTACCGCATCCTGTAGTATTCCTTTGTTAGGAGGATGGATGACTTGAGATTCATCATCCCCTACTTTGATAACTGGTGTTCTATGGTTGAGGAAGCTTCGGATGTACTGGTAAGTCCTTTGACCACAGTTGGTCTCTGCTAGTCCATCCAGTATCCCTTAGTGACTTAAGTTGTCAAAAGCACCTTTTATAACGACAGCCATAACAATGTGTTCTGCCTTGGGGACGTTGTTTAATACTTCCTCTTTTGAAAGCAGGAGAATGTCCTGTGTTGAAGGATGTGGTCTGGAGCCAAACATGGTGTCAGACATTAAGTTCTTTTCTTCAAGATGAGGTTGGAGTCTAGACGTGATGTAAGAGACATGGGCCTAAGGTTTTCTATAGTCAATTTCTTCCCTGGTTTTGGGATCATGAATATCACAACGTCTTTCCATTGCTGTGGTATCGTTCCTTTGACCCAATGGTCATTTGTAAAGTTTGTGACCGCTCTTGTGGCTTCATCATTCATGTTTCTAATGATGGCGTTTGATGTTTGGTCCGTCCCTGCGGCTGTGTTCCGTTTTGTTGCTCTAACTTCTGCTTCCATGAAGAGTTTATCCATTACTGTGTGTGAGTGTCCGCTGTAATCAACTTGGTATAGGGGTATCGGGTCTTTGTCACCGAAGAATTTGCTATGGACTGCCTGAAGAAGTTATTTTGTGTCTGGGCACGAGTGTAGCAGTCTCTCCAGATTCTTTTGTCCTTCGCGTTTGGTTTTTAGTGGGTTAACCATTCCTCTGAGGATGTTCCACGTTTTTGCTGTCCCTAGGGTTTCATTTAGTGATCCGCAGAAGCGTTCCCAGTTGGGTGTTGCATGTTGATTAGCGTATTCCTCGGCTTGCTGTGTTATTTCTTTGATTTTCACTTTGAACTTGCGATTGTGTTTCTGTCGCTTCCATCTTTTAGTCAGGCTTCTTCTTTCATCCCGCAGGTACACTAGGTGAGGGTCCACTACAGGCTTTTTTACCGTCCTGGTGACGGTTTTGGTATGTTCCTGCTTTGTATTTCGTATGTGTTCGCACCACTTATCTAAATCACTTGTCAGTGGTTTGCTCTTTAAGCGATTCCCTATATGCCCACCAGTCTGTTATTTCAGCTGTACCTATCTGTTTGCGGATTAGGCCCGTACGAATTGTGGTGCTTATAATATAACGGTCACTTCCTAGATTTTCGAGGGTGTTACACCATTCCGCATTTGGACAATTTTTCGTTATGCTTAGGTCCGGACTTGTGTCCGCGGAAATACTATTTCCTGTTCATGTTGGGATTGCAGGGTCTGTTAGACGTGCCTTCCTGAGTGCTTCTATTTCTTCTGTGATATTTTTGCCTTTATTGTCCTGGGTTGGATACTTCCAGCTTGAGTGCCTGGCGCTAAAATAACCAACTATCGGTATAGGGTTCCCCTTCGCCATTTTTGCTGTCTCTTAAAATAATTTTTCGAATGCCGCTCTTTTATGACTCGGGGGGCTGTAGATATTAATTATGAAGGCACTCTTTCCTCTGGTGCCCTTATATGTGATTTCTGTTACTATTTGTTGAATCTCAGTTCCTTCTATAGGTTTGTGACACATTGCTGTAACTTTCTTGTCCACCAATATTGCGACCTTCCAGTTTTCATCTTCGGTACTGAAGGTTTCGTATCCCTGTAATTTTGGGTTGGTTCCGGCTTCTTGTAATGCAATGATAGCTGCTGACCTTTGATGTGTCATCACCAGCTGCGATAGTTGTGCCATGTTACGCCGAAACCCGCGGCAGTTCCGCTGCCATATTTCGCACTCTTCTGAAGCGTGCTTTTGGTGTTCAGGCATTGCATGTCGCCTGGGTCATGGCCGACAGGCCTGACCTGTTGTATACTTTCTCTGATTTTTATCTTATGTTACTGCCTGTGGCATGCTTTAGCAACGCTTTCGTGAATTCTATTTGTTGTGCCTGGATTTTCTTGTCCTGAACTTCTAGTTTTTGATCTACCTCTATCATCACCTGCTCTATGATTGCGGCTATATCTTCTTTTATGGTTTCTTTCAATATCTACAGGGTAATTACAGTGTCGCCTTATAAATTCGGTAGTCTTTGCCTTTTCTGTCCTGTCTGGGCGGGTTTAGGTCCTCGTTCTGGTTCCTGCGTTTGTTGCTTTTTTCAATTGCCTATTTTGTCTTTCTAGGTCTCCTATTCGCACTCGAATTAGCTCTAGTTCATGTTCTAGGCACGTCAGTTTTGTTTTTGTTTGGTGTGGGGCTGGCAGGCGATTGGCTGCCTGGCTCACCTGTTTTTGGCTTCCTTGTTCTGCGTCTTGCTCTTTTGCTGTTGTTGTTATGTTGTATGTCCCCTCTTTTGGCCGCTGTCCCTGGACCTGGATCGGGATATGTAGCGGGACCTGGATTGGGAATTGGATCCGGACCTGGAACGGGCTCCGTCTGGCGATGTAGAGTCCTCGCGATCCGTGCTGAACCAGCGTCTCTTGAGGATCCCGTTGGTTTGTCGTCGGCTTAGGTATTGCGACAGTTGTATCCTGCCCCTTTTGGGGACCTGTTTGAGTTTCTTGGTGCATTCCGATGCCGCCGTGTGATGTGCTCCTCCCGCACAGAGAACACTCTGGTTCACATGTGTGGTCTTCAGGAGGGTCCCTTCGAAATGCGAAAACACCCATGTACTTAGATTTAGGTGCACGTTAAAGAACCCCAGGTGGTCTAAATTTTCGGAGTCCTCCACTACGGCGTGCCTCATAATCAAAAAGTGGTTTTGGCAGGTAAAACCCCATAATTTAATTTTTTTAGGAGGGTCCCTTAGCCCACAATTCCTGCACGCGTTTGCCGTTGGCGTTCGGAAACGTCCGTTCTATGTCCCTTGCTTTTGCACAATTTGTAGTATTGTCGACGACGAAGTGATCCTATTGCTGAGTGTTTGTTCGCCGTCACCAGGATTTTCCGGTAATTCTCGCTTTCTTTCGCGGAACACTGTTCCCTGCTCGACGGGAATGGAAGTGGAGCCACCCGCACTCCCACCTTATTTAGGGGCGCCCGCATCGGCAGCCTCAAGGAAGCAGAACTGCCTCTCGAGCGACAGCGAGGCAACCCTGCTAGACTCGACCTAGAGCGACGACAGCTCTGACGACGACTACGTGACTGTCCTGAGTCAGAAAGCAAAGCGGCGGATGCTTAGGGCCTCGTGGACACATCTATACTATGAGGACTCCGCAGAGTTCGCCCAAGTACACCATCCTTTTCTTAACTGTGCTACCCTCCGACAACATGCAATTCCTCAACAGGCAAGTTGCATCGATTGAACTCGAGAGTCTGTTTCCAAATGGCATTGCGAACGTCCGAGTCAACCCTCGGATAATTGTTGTTGCTGTAGACGTCCCTGAAGCGTCGGCGTTAGATTCTCTGCGAGCTGTCACTGTCCTCGGTGGCATAAACGTTCGTACCATCATCCTGATGAGAAAAGAGGCTACCACGGGCGTCATATATGACATTGATGCGGCCATCTCAGGCGAAGATTTACAACTTTTGATAAAGCCTGCCAATCATGGGACCCAAATACTACAGGTGGCCCGTCTCGGAAATTCCAGATGCGTAAAAATTATCTTTAAAGGTGACTGCCTTCCGTCGCATGTGAGGGTAGGTCATTTCCGACATGCTGTCCGGCCCTTTGTTCCCAAGCCGTTTCAGTGCAGAAAATGCCAGAAATTCGGTCACGTGAGCGCCGTCTGTGGAAAGTCTACGATATGGTCCCGCTGTGCAGGTCGACTCATCGTGAAGGAGCTGCTGACGTCAGGCGACGTCCTTGTCGTCGCAGACGCTCATCAAGGAATTCTGCTCTCCGCACACACAATACACGTGCCGCAACGGCTCTTGCTGTTGAATCCGCTCCAACCCCAGCGCAGAATGTGTCCAAACCGCGTATTGATAATGGAGCAGCTGAATAGAATGCCGTGGATGAAGCATGGCCACCACTGCCAAGGATAAGCCCTGTGGAAAACCCCCAAAAAAGGAGTGGTACAACAATGCTCCACCCCTCACCCAGTTGAGCTGAAAGAGCATGACCGGCGAATCGCAACAATGCTCAAGTATTTGATAAACACGATTCGCATGCTTGTGGGCAACTCGAATACGCCAACAGCTCGAAGCGCAGTGCAAGTGATGGATGCCCTGAGCCCAATGCTTGCAAATCTTGCGTAAGCACAAGGGCTCTTCCACTGCCTTCACTCCGTGATGAAGTGCGTAGTGCTATGATTTTCCAGTGGAATGCAAGAAGACTTAAACCACGGATTTGATATTTCCTCCAATACGTTTTTACGAACCGATTTCCTATAGTGGTAATATGCGAACCGAACGTGTCAAAGCGCTAAGACTCTCTGGGTACGAATCCTTTATGGCGTCGACGTTCGGGCAATCCAGCAAAGTGATTGTTTACATCCGTACAGAATTAACTTACCTTCCCCACTAGGTGCAGCCTCATGATGAAACTAATACGTGTGTCTCCGCGTTACAAAGAATAGAGTGGCATTTGCTCTTATCGGCGCCTACATCTCCCCATCTAGTCTGTTTGACGGTGACCGATTGCGAGACATCCTGACGGCGACGTCTGGACCCTGGATTATCATGGATGACTTTAATGCTCATCACTTGGTTTGGGGAAGCTCCAGAATAGATTCCAGGGGCCGGAAACTTGTGGAATTTGCTTCCGACCACGAACTCGGCATTATGAACGATAGCCGTCAAACGTACTTGCGTGGTTCGACCCATAGCAGTTGCTTAGATTTGACTTTGGTGTCACGGCATTTTGGTCAAAATGTTCGATGGTTCCCACCTACTTAAGAATCACTGGATTTGGAAGCTTCTCCTTTTCTACTTCCCGACAAGCAAAGTAGTCAACATATAAGACAACGGTGGAAGAGGCGTGCAATGGATTCACCTGCACCATTGAGAACCTTATTACAAGTCTACTGGAATCGTCTAAGTACACCTTTACATCCGCAAAAGAAAACGTACGGATTTCGACATGGAACTTGAGCGACTTCGAACGATTCGCAGAAGGGCCGAGAGGCGATACAGGCGCACCAAGTCAATTCATAAGCTTAGAGTCGCTCGACGTATACAGAAGAAAATCCAGCGTCGTATGGACAGGCTGGAGGAACAACGGTGGAAGTCGTTCTGCGAATCACTTGACCCCCGGAAGCCACTGTCTATCATATGAAGGACGGTGCGCAGCCTTGGTTCGTCCCCACAGCAACGACACCCATTCTGCGCCCTATCTCTACATCAACGCCGCTCGCAGGTTGATATAGCCGAAGTTTTCTGTGTAAAGATTGCGGGCAGTGTGGTCACCATCAATAGCGAAATTCTGGGTGAGGGTTCTGTGACACGCATCCCAGAATTGAATGTGTCCTTCTCACTTGAGCAATTGGACGCTGCTCTGGCCACATGCAGGCGCTCATCATGCCGCGAGGACCAGACGGCATCACCTATGCTGCTTTATGCCACCTAGGTGAAGAGGGCCGAGGTAGACTTCTGGAATGTTACAACCGGCCATGGAATGATGGCGCCGTTCCTGAGTGGTGGAAGTCCAGCCGCTTGATACAACTCCTGAGGCCTGGAAAGTCGCCACGTGACCTAGCGTCCTACCGACCGATTGCGCTGTCCAGCTGTGTTGGGAAGGTCATGGATAGAATGATTCTCACAAGCCTAGAATGGTATCTTGAGCGCCACGACGTATAACCCGAGGCCATGGCTGGGTTTAGAAGAGGCCGTTCCTCTATTGACAACGTCATTGATCTCGTGACGTATGTACAACAAGAAAAACACCACAAGCGTATCTCGGTTGCACTTTTCCTCGATGAGATAAAGCGCCTATGATAATGTAACGCATGAAGCCAGCCTTGATAACATGGAAAATAATGGAATTGGTGGACGCATGTTTCGGTGGATTCGGAGATATCTATTCAAAAGATCCTTCTTTGTGCGCAGTGCAGATGGCCGAACCGCTGGCCATTACACTTCCCGTGGCGTCCCGCAGGGTGGGGATTTTAGCACCACTTTGTTCAACCTTGCAATCCTTGGACTTGCCGACGTTCTACCACATACAGTAAACCTTTCCATATATGCTGACTACATATGCATATGGGCCTCGGCAGTTACACGTCTCCAGGTGCGTGCACGGCTCCTAAAAGCAGTGACCCTAACATCATCGTACCTGCGTGCTCAAGGCCTCAGCATTTCGACCGAGAAGTACGCCTTAGTCGCTTTTACCCACAAGCCCATGACCTGGTACCCCATTTCTATTGACTACCAAACAATTTCATACGCAAAATCTCACCGATTCCTAGGCGTTATTATCGACCGAGACCTTTCATGGAGCCCCCACATCTCATACTTGAAGAAGAGGCTTATTTCTATCGCCCATATACTAAGGTTCCTTGCCGGTAAAACGTGGGTGACATCCGTGGCATCTATGCTTCAACTATACAGGACGCTCTGCCTAGGATACTTGCGATATAGCGCACCAGTGCTGTTCAATGCTAACAAAACTGACATACATGTCCTACAGAGCATTCAAGGCCAAGCCCTTCGAACATGTGTGGGGCTACCTCGAAGCGCTTCAATCGTAGCAAGAATTGCCACCGCGAGAGACCACCCAATAATGAATTATATAGCTATCGACGCACTCCGGGCGCATGTTCGCCATATATCTAGAGTCCCTGACCACCATCTCGCTCGCTTGCCTGAGAAAAGATCCAAGGCAGCGTTCTCGAGATCAGTTGCGGCTAACCGGCACTCTTTGTCATTGAGGCACTCGCCCGCAACAAGAACGCCATCCCCTTCTGTGGTGCTTGAAAAAGCATCCTGTGTACCTTGCTGTTCCAGGAATAGTGAAGAAAGCTAGCCTGACTACCGCGGCTCTCATGCAGATCACATTGGAACTTTTTGCATTGTTCATACGCTAACCGAATCCGTGTTTACATGGACGGTTCCGTTTCGGAAAATTCGACGGGCGCCATTGCTATACCATCTAAATCGCGGTCATCAAGTTTAAGACTTCACACGTAACAACATCTACAGGTTCCGAACTGGCCGCTCTTCACACTGCTCTCGAATACGTTGAAAAAGAATCGCCTAACAAATGGGCAATATTTTGTGATTCGGAAGCAGCCCTCCAGATTTTGCGAGGTTTACGACGTGGCAATTATGAACAACTGGTGTCTAAAAATCAACGAAATTCGCCATTGCGCTTCTGTACGAGGACATGATGTCATCTTTCAGTGGCTGCCGGGACATTGTGGCATCGATGGTAATCACCTCGCCAATGACGCTGCCCGACGTGCCCAGGCTTGCGCACCGACACTCCTTATACCTTTATCGAGAGTAGACGCTGCAAGAGAGCTTCGCAGTCTCGCTCGTACCATCACGTTCAGTTCCTGACATACACCACAGAACTCTAAGTGTCGTTTATACAGGCTAGACCCATCACTGAAACTTAAATTACTAGCAAACCTTTCACGACGTGACGCAACACTGCTGTGTCGGCTGTGGGTAGGAGTAGCATTCACCAACTCCTACAGCTATCGTATTGGAATGGGGAACTCACCAATGTGCGCTAAATGCAAGTGTGAAGAGACCATCAGTCATCTTCTGTGCCACTGTTCTCGCTTTGATAACCAACGTAAGACTCTCCAGTGTGCCTTGAATAGACTGTATGACAGGCCATTTACAGAAGCAACGATGTCGGGAGCCTGGCCTCACAGTTCATTAGCCCAGAAAGCAGTTCGAGCGCTTCTCTACCTAAAGGCAACAGACTTGAGTGCCCTACTATAGACACCCTACACCTAACTTAGTGCATATGAAAGTGCGGTATAGACTCAAGTTTTCTCTCTCTCTCTCTTTCACTCCCCGTTCCCCTCCCCACGTGTAGGGTAGCAAACTGGACTCAGTCTGGTTAACCTCCCTGCCCTTCCTTCTTCCCTTCTCTCTCTGTCTTTCTCTGCAGTATTGTCGGGTGGGCTGATAAGGCACACATGGCATTTCGCCGCCGTAACAGTAGACGAAACGTAGCACTATCGGTCCATCGAACGTTATCACTGCCGTTTCAGACGTGCCGAGCATCCGGGCTTGGACGATTGTCACTCCTTGCGTGTGCACTCGGAGATGATTTAGATGTTCATTTTCTGGGGTTTCGCGTTCCAGTCCGTGTACCACTCCTTTAAGGTATCCTTCAGGCGTGGTTGTGTAGGTGTTGATTACAACGAAGGCGCCAAATAAAACAACAGACGAAGGAGTGAGACACGAGACAACCACGTAGGCGCAACGTTGCGCCTACGTGGTTGTCTCGTGTCTCCTTCCTTCGTCTGTTGTTTTATTTGGCGCCTTCGTTGCAATCATGCATAACCAACTCGCCCACCATCACGTGCTCAGTGTAGGTGTTGATCGGTTGTTTAGTGCCGTTTAGCTCCAGTGTTTTCACCTTCACGATCTTGTCCGCCACTTGATCGTAGGGGATACTTGCAATGATTATGTTTGACCCGTTGCGGAGGCGAAGCAGATATTTATAGCTCTTGCAGGTCTCCGGGTCGCCGCTTGCACGTTCTGTCACTCGCACAACTTCGTAGATTTTAAGTTCTCTCACAACTAACCCTGGCTTGGGCCGCATGATAATTTTCATGTCGCTTCTTGGTAGCGGTGCCGCGCACGTTCGGCGTCGGTCCCTTTATAGACTCTCCCCCGTGTTTAGCTCGTTCTCCCGCCGGCATTCTGGCGTTGCAGGTGTTGCCCTCACCGCCGCCTGCCCGGAGCTCCGCTGTCATCGGAGGCTGACCGCACTTGTTTTCTTAAACCTTTTTCACTCTCGCAACGATAGCGTAAGTTGCCATTGACCGTTCTTGGCTTCGTCGTCTTCCCTCGCTCAGTCTTTCTCCTCGTTCTCCTCGTCGTCACTGATTATACCCCCTGCATACCACCTCGTAAGGCGAGAAGAAGTCCTTCTTCAGCGTCCGCCGCAGATCCCGCTTTGGATTCGATGACATCGTCATCCGTGTTCATGGTGTCCTGGGCTAACTGCGGGTCGCTATTCGTTGGGATTTGGGCTGTCGCCGTGCTACGCTCGGCCCAGGAGCTGGCTGCCGAGGTTCCGCGCTCCGCTACGCCGTTAGGCTTAGCGTGGTGGGCCGTGGTCTTGCATTTCTAGAGGAAACCGGGTCCGCTTGTCCAAAACTGTGGTATCAGCGTGTTCCTGGTGTCTTCCTACACAAATCCTTGCAAATTTGGTGGTGGTGACATGATTTTGACCGCTGCTATAGAGGCACGATAATTGGCGGAGTCTATGCGAACACGTCTGCACTCCTCTGCGCCACCTGGCGTTCCCCATACAGGCAAGAAAAAAAGCAAAGACGAAGCAACAACGCGAGCCATAAAATCATCCCTAATGTTTCGAGAACATATCCGTACCAATAACGAATTCTTTTACTGCAATGAAAGCTGTTCTGTCAAAGCCACTAACTGCCGATGGACCAAGTATTGTCCCAAGTGACAATAAATGGTTGCCCACCGCCGTAAATTTCTATAGCCTAACTATATCCTCTTAGCTGTGCATATACAGTGTGATAAGCTTTAAGTTTGATGGAACTTTTTAATAATCGCCAGTTGCAGATAAGATAATTTTAGTCCTTGAGCTGGATTATTCCGAGAGGTGGAGATTACCTTCTCGAGAAATGGAAACACATCGCACGGGAAACGTTCAAAGCTCTTGTTGTGCCGCGTAGCTTCGGCTAAAAGGAAGCGTATTGCACAGAAGTGGCTGCTGGACGGCATAGGCTATCATTACCTGCGCTTCATCGCCAAAGTCATAAAAAGAGGGATTTCATCGAAACTAGCGTTACACGGGAAAATGTAAAAGGCGAGATATCAGTGACGAAAATCCTCAGGCAGGACTACCTGCAGAAATGAAGTAACATCGAAAGGAGCTCTGTGAGCGTGTAAAACATGAAAGTGCCAGGAGGTAAGCAGCTACGATATGTCTGAACATTATGGATCATATTCTGAAGAGAAAAAGAAAATGTAAATAATTAACGCAGTTATAGAACATGTAGGCAGTAATAATAATAATAATAATAATAATAATAATAATAATAATAATAATAATAATAATAATAATAACCGTTTTGCTTCGGGCAATATTAGGAAATGGTTTATTTGGCGTTAGCATGTAGCCAAGTCTGGTACCTATCAAGTGCGAATAAGTGGTGAAAAAATGGTAGAACATAAAGCACCAGTGTTGTACAAACCTAGTTCAGAAATATAGAGGGTGTCATATTTGTCACAAATATATGTTGAGGCGGTGAATATAAAAAATAATTGAACGTATTTCTGATGTTTAGCTTTTTTAAATGGTCAAAGGTGAATATTCGGAAGCTTTACACGGCGTATGTCGTTTGTCCTGAACATCACTTCTTTTTCTTTAAGAATTGATCTTATTGCAAATAACAATGTAAGTGGGTTTCGACTATAACAACTAGACACGATACGTTGTCGTGGATGTAAGGCAGTAGGTTCATGGTGGAAATAAAGGGTGATTTAAAAAGAATTGCTAGCTCTGGATGCGCTGATAGGTAAGCTCTTAGTGATGCAACTGGAAACAATGCGAATACGTCAGGCAAGATTGCGAATCGTTAATATATAGTGACAATAATACAGGACCCAAAATAAGAGCTTTGCAAACGATAGCTGCAGGACTGGGCACGTGATTATTCACTGAGTTGCCTTGAAAGTGATTGGAGGCGAAATTTAAATAAACGTGCCAGGGCTGTTTCAGAATAATGTTATAGCCTACTGTGTTAAAATGAAACTTTTTTTGTTTTGTTTTGTTGTTTCCGTAGTAGGAGGAGACGTTGGAGCACTGATACGGCGCCGGCCTCTCCTTGTGTCGAAAATAAGGCTGTAATGAGTTATGCTGTCAGATCTTTCATAGATAAGTCTCTCAAGTGAGATCCACCGGAAGGGAGAGAGTGCGAGAGAGGAAAGGCAGGGAAGTTAACCGTAGGCGAGTTTCCGGTTTGCTACCCTTCACTGGGGTGGGGGATATAGGGGTTGGAAAGAGGGCAGAGACAGAAAGAGAAAAAAAAAACATAGGGACCTGAGATCCACCAAAATTACCACTTTGAATGCGTGATCAAATGGTCACTCGAGCGCTGCACGCAAAATATGAAATCTCGGCGGTTGTCCTCGCCCTAGTCTGGCAGGAACACTTCGCAGAGTAGAATCTAAGTCTTTCTTTGTCAACTCGTGCTGTTTATATTTACGTTCTTCACGTGTCGATCGATATAGGTGCTCGCACTGCTGTAAACAATTAGTGAGACGAAAACAAATACCGGCAACAAGCCCGCAAAACAAGCCCCCAAGTGAAGCGCAACCAAACGCGCGCCCACTTATCACGCGTGCATTGGACCTTCGCCTTTGTGCGACCAGGTTACAGCACCACGGCGAACGGATCCGCAGTTGCACTCCTCGGGCGTTGGGCCCGGTCAAACGGACGTGCCCCGGCGTTCCGACCGTGGGTGCGCGGGCGCGAATCGCTCGCCGCGGCAGCGCTGGTCTTGGTGCCGCGATAACGGCGCAGCTGCTGCGAAGGGCTTGATCAGAAGCGTCGCTGCACTGCGCGCACACTCGCTGTTTAAACGACTGACGCGACGCGCTCCACAGTTGAAACGAAAAGAGCCGCGCGCGCTGGCACGACTCGAGTCTCGCGGTCGGGGCCGCGGTGCCAGCGCGCGCGGACTGCGCGTCGGCGGTCGGCCCGAAGAACGAGCTCGCCGCCTCCCCTCCCGGTGGCGCCGTGGCCGTCTTTGCCGTGCCCGAAGCCAATCGAAAGACAGCGATCGATAGAGTGTATACGGCCCCGACAAGAAGTCGCGACCGCGCAGCCTGAAAAGGCAGATGGGCTCGCACCACAAGCAAGCAACGCGCGCCCTGTGCTTCACGACGCTGGCAAACTCCGGGCCCGACGCTGGCGAACTCACGGCAGCCTTCGCCCTTGGCTTGGGGACCGGGAAATCGATTAATCGAATTTTAAACTGCAGATCGATGGTGCGCACCAGTGCACCGCCTGCTGTGAAGCTTGCCCCCTTTTTTGGCATACAGACAGATTTATTTTTCCTTCAGCGTACAAAACCCAGCAGCCAGTGTTCTTTTTTTTTTTTCATTTTTTGCTGTTGTTGTTTCTTTGTTCTCCCGCCAAGTCCATACGTCGAGAGAATGTACCACCGTGTGCACCGATTTTGGTGGCAGTGATTGCTTCGCACCTTTTTTTTTTTAATTTTTGCTCGTTTTACTGAAACATTTTCCCCGGTTTAGCTACCGGCCCACGTCGGCCATTTCTGCCGAGACGCGTAGAAAATCCACGCCTTTAATGTGACTCTCTCTCTTTCTCCTAATCTCTTTATTCTTCTTTTCTTTCGCCAGTTTTTGAGACTCGTCGGCAATCTTCCGAACAATACACTATTTTCAACTTCCTACCCTTGCGTGGCGCTTTATAAAAATGGAAGGGTAGTAGTAGTAGAGTCAACTGGAAAATAAAAGAACATTTTTTTATTCGTCTATTCCAAATTTGTTCCACGTAAGCTAAACTTGCGGTAAAGAAATGAAAAAAAAAAGGTCGTCCTGGTGTCTTGTCGCTGCTATACCTACCATTCGCCTGTCAGTTACACTGCACACCGTCGAGGCGTAAGCCCTCTCAGCACGTAGAACCACCTGTCGTTCTGATGAATCTTTCACATTAGTTTTAACCGATCAAGCGGCACCTCAGCACAAAGCGTGAGTCCTCGAACGTTAATTGCTGCGCCTCCACAATTAGCTTCTTTCAGAAATACGGTTGTGTTTGAATCTCACTGGGCTTCTCATTGAATGCCGCAATGGCTGTGGTGCGCTACGAATACGTGGCGTTCGTTTGCTTTTCTTTTATAACTGTGTGCCACATGGAGGTTTTAGAGAAAGAAAATTATTCTTTCCGGTTTTTGTAACATGTAATAAGTATTCTGCCTGTATTAACATATTTCAGGGCTCATTTCCTCTGTTTTGTACATGTGTAGATAAACATGTTGTATGATTAATACAACATGATGATCCAACATGAATACGCTTATTGAATTACCAATGGACTATACTCCAGCCCTTAACCGAAAGCTCCGAACTCTCGTATTTCTTAAACATTTACCTCTCCAAACTGGCTTATCAATAATATTTTTGAGTGTTGTGTGTTTTCTTTTCTTAATTTCAAATATTTTCTACCTTCTACAGGAGGTTCCCCTACAGGCCGTAGCTTTGGGACCTCCACCTACATATTTTGTTGCCATTTATACCTTCATGAGGCAATGAATAAATGTTTACGCGTCTTTGTTTATTCTGCATTCCGAGCTCTGAAACTATGACAACTGCAATTAAAATTATTGGCGCACTAATTCGCGTCTTACCAGGGAAGACGTTAAGCTGACACAGTGACACGCTCGTTGCGCTCGTTTTTTTTTTTTTTTCTGCCACTTTGAAGCACATTTCGTAAAACCACATGCGCGCATACACATACGCACGCCTGTATGGATGTGCACGCGGACTCCGATATGCGCACCGAAAGTTCAGTCATGTTTACTGGAACGGAATCTTTTTTCTGGATGACCCGCTGCGGTAGCTCAGCGGCTACGGTGTTGCGCTGCAGAGCACGAGATCGCGGGATGAAATCCCGACCACGGAGGCCGCATTTCGATGGGGACGGAATATAGAAACGCCCGTCTCCCGTGCATTGGAGGCACGTGAAAGACACCCTGGTGGTGAAAATCAATCCGGAGTCTCCCCACTATGGCATACCTCATAATCAAATGCTGCAGAATTCAATTCCGTTGGTGTATAGGCAAGATAACGGATTACGTCAGTCAGCCAAGTAACGTCAAGTCAGCCCGTAACGTGCCGGCACAAGGACGGGAAACTTGATATGATTCCATTTATGCATCATCACTCCCACTTGTTCGTTACGATGCGGCAAAAAGTTTTGAGCTCATGCGTCGGCTTGAAGTCATCATGATTTTGGCTCGTTTGTTTCTTCCATAAATCGATAATATCCCAGGGAAAAAAATTAAGGGACGTACTTCGCCGAAAATGTTTTTATTTAGCAGGGTCGGCTCTTACGAGCCTTGTGTTCAATCCGTAAGTACTGCTGCACTTTGTGTCTTCGATATTTGGTGATCTCGCCGCGAATCCGTTTTTCTTCTTTTGTTCACTTCGGATTTTGACGGCTGAGTGAGAAGAATACTGCACCAACTCCCGCAATGAGTAATTACGTGTTCGTGCGGCTTCAACATTATCCGTGTTCCGTTGATGTATCTAGGCTGAATTGGAGAGCGAGAGAGAGAGAGAGAGAGAGAAATGATGCGTAGAAAGGCAAAATTCTCATCCGTCTTACTAGCTCTTACAAGCCGCCCGTCTCAAGAGTTTCCTGCCGAAGCATCTAGTGGTCCAACTTGGGCGCCGTATTATAACGAGCATGCCACGCTGCAGCAACAGTCAGCTGTAAGTTTGATTCTCTACAGTCATCAAGGATAGCTATTAAACCTATTATAACTAGAGTAGGCGTCATCTTGAGCAAGATTGAGTATAATGAGTTCATTTGATGGCTGTTTTCTCCACTGTTCTGTTTGTCGAGATATTATACATTTTTGTGCCTTTGCGTTTGTGCAGATAAGAATATGTGCACGCAAAAAAAAAAGAAAGAGAAAGATGGGGGGGGGGGGGGTCTTTCTTTCAGGCCCGCCTGGAATGTGCAAGAAAGGGTCTGGTTTAGGATATCCGCCACGACATTAATTAATGTATTTCTAGCGTCAACGCAGTCTGTCCCTGTCTTCTTTTTTCTTACATTTACTCGCCTTTCACCGCTGAAGTTGTTTGACCGCAGATTAAAAAGTAGCGCGCAGTTTGTTTGCACGTCACGTCTCCCGCCCTGAAGCTGTGTTCTTTCATCGTGGCTGCGTCAGCGTTCCGCAAACCCCAATTTCTCGGCAAGTTGGCAGAATCTTCCTCGTGTCTTTACTATGAAGTCTAGTCGGATTGAGGTCACGGTGTAGGTAGATGCTTGCGGCGGCGATTGCACGTTTGTTTACTGATGGCTTATGGCGGTCGTCCTCCCGCCACGTTAGAGAGCTGTCAAGCTTTGAGGTTCTAACAGAATAATACTGGGTGCATTATGATCACAACTGAAATGTTCCCCCTTCGAGGGTGCCCGCTGCGGTGGCTTAGTGGCTGTGGCGTTGCGCTGCTAAGCGCCAGATCGCGTGACAAAATCCCGGTCGCGGCGGCCGCATTTCGATGCGGGCGAAATGCAAAAACACCCGTGTACCGAGCATTAAAAAAGTTATGGGGCTTTACGTGCCAAAACCACTTTCTGATTATGAGGCACGCCGTAGTGGAGGGCTCCGGAAATTTCGACCACCTGGGGTTCTTTAACGTGCACCTAAATCTAAGTACACGGGTGTTTTCGCATTCCGCCCTCATCGAAATGCGGCCGCCGTGGCCGGGATTCGATCCCGCGACCTCGTGCTCAGCAGCCCAACACCATAACCACTGAGCAACTACGGCGGGTCGTACCGTGCATTGGGTGCACGTTAAGGAACTTGCATCTTGAAACTGTAAAAGCGCACGAATCCGAGAAACGAAGAGAGTGGACAGGACGGGGAGCGCTTTTTCACAACTGAAAAATTTTATTGAAAGGAAACAACTATATGCGCACAAATACGGAATAGGACGGCTGAGCATGCGTTGCAAGGCTCTCGGATTCAATAATTTGAAAGGCAACGTTAAAAATTAAAAAAAAAAGTAAGAAAAAGGTTCTGTCAAGAAACTTGAATTCCCTATCGTGTAGCAACACGGAAGGGTGGCTGACGCAGTTATCTCACTTTTTCTTTATGTGTAAGGCCTCTGCCATTTCACGGTTTAACTGGTTAGTGCTTTTGAAGATAATCTGAGCGTCTTCGAGGACACCATAACAGCTGCAGTCCCTACATTGGGCAGCTAGATGGGTGGTTCTTGATAATTATATGCCGCCAGGTGCTCTCTTAGACTCACGTTGACGCAACGCCCAGACTGGCCTACGTCAACTTTACCGCACTTAAACGGGATCATATATGCTATGCCCAACGCACAATCTAGAAATTTTTTTGTATGTTCGGTGGCACTGTAGGGACTGCGGCTGTTATCCTGCCTTCGAAGATGCTCAGATTATCTTCAAGCGCATTAACTAGTTAACCCGTGAACTGGCAGAGGCCTTCCACATAAAGAAAAAAGGAGATAACTGCGTCAGCCACCCCTCGGTCTTGCTACATGATAGGGAATTCAAGTTTCTTGACAGCTAGAACCTTTTTTTTTTTTACTTTTTTTTACTTTTAACGTTGCCTTTCAAAGGATTTAACCTGGGAGCCTTGTAACGCATGCTCAGCAGTCCTACTCCGTTTTTGTGCGCATATAGTTGTTTCCTTTCAATAAAATTTTTCAGTTGTGAAAAAGCGCTTCGTCCGGTCCACTCTCTTCGTTTCTCTTCTTTGCGCGCTTTTACAGTTTCAAGATGCAAGTAAACCAACTAGCCAGCCCAGTTATCCATTCTGTCACACGTTAAGGAAACCCAGGCAGTCAAAATTAATCCGGAGTCCCTCACTACGGCTTGCCTCATAATCAGATCGTGGCTTTAGCTCGTAAAACCACAGAATTAAAAAAGAAAAACATCTCGGAGGGTGAGAACAAGGCGTGCCACAATGGAAAAGAATTGGAGCAAGCTTTTACCAGCTCGAAGATCATCAACCAACTAACTCGCATCAGAGTCCTGACAGGAATTTACTGCCCTCAAACTACCGCGATGCTGACACGCATGCGCAGTGCAGGATGTCCGGGAGTGCAAACAAAGAAATTGCATTTCGCCAATTGTTTGGAACACATATTGTCCTGAAGAATTGCTCTTGACAAATAGCCTAATTCCGCTGCTTCATGTGGATTACTTGAAGAGATGGTTAGTGATTACACGGTAAATCACAATGTTTAATTATTGAGGTAACTGAGTTCCACTAAGTAGCATTAAGATTAGGTCCTTCAGAGGTTGCAAGTGCGACATTGAAGCCCCGGGCAAGGCTTAAGCCACGTCCATGCAACGAAAAGCACGACACTAGCACCAGCCTCGAGAGGCCCGAAGTGACGCTCTTGTCTTGAGACAGTCGTATCGCTTCTTAGTCATCATTGCTATGAAAGAAAAAGGCGCGTAATGTTACTGCTTGCTGAAGAGATATACTGCACATTACTCTGTATAAGCGGTTTGGGGCCTGCGTGTAAGTAAGTACCTGCAAATATATGCGTCAGCGGTTTGTCTCCCTCTTTATGATGTTCATCTTGTTTTATTTTCCCCCTTTCCTTCGGCGTTGGCTTCAATGCATCCACCTAGGTTTCTCAATAGGCGATAATTTACGAGGCATGGATAAATCTGGCCACAAGATTTCCTGGCCTCGTTGCAAGACATCGAAGTGTGTATGGCGCCATGTCTATTGGGCAGCGAACGTATATTTGCGCAGCACATCCTCGCATCCCCTTCGTGATATCTCCACGTCCCAGGTAATATCACAACCTCTGAAGCCGCCCCACTGCGCTGCTCTTATTTCGCCGATGGATGGAGTGCGTATTCGAGCGTGCCGCAATCAAGCGGCCGTAATTCGTCATCGAGCGGCGCAGGTTTCTCCCGCGGGCGCACGGCCGCCGACGAGACGACCAGCGCTGCCCACCTGGCGGGCACACCGTGAATCACGTCGCCAGCGAGGCCCCCACAGCGCTGCGGCCTCGTTGAAAGAAGCCCGACGCAGCAGCACCCCCCACAGCGCCTCGGAGCACCTCGGACAGCGCGAGCGATTCTCTCTCCGTCGCCTAGGGCGTGGAGGCGGTGGAGAAAGCCTTCTGCGTGTAGGAGCTCGGCGTAGTCGCGACAGTGGCCCTAATCGCCGCGCGTGGTATGACACTTTATTGTTGCAGGCAGGAGGAGTTGGGGGCGACGCTGCCCCAGCGGGCCGACCCGTGTGCTGCTAGCGGGCTTGGGATTCCTGGTGTTTCACTTCATTACGCGCCCGCCTCTGCTGCGCCAAATATTGCTCCCGCTCGGCCGTTTTCTTATCCCCTACTGGCATATTACTTCGAGACAGATTTCTGGTTCATTTTTGCCTTATGCCCTCTTTTGCAGAGCAGGCTCGCGTGGCCCGATGCGTCATTGATTTCTCCATATGTCTGGATTCCAATCTTCTGATGGCGATCTTCGTCTCTTGCCCCATTGTTTTCTTTTTTCTCTCTCTCATTGTAGTTCTTGCAAGCTCGTGTATGAGGGCGTTTTCGTTTCTTTTCGGCGTGCTAGACGTGGTTCTCGAAGCGCCGTTTGCGGAACGCGCGGCATTTCTGGAAGGAAGCCAGGGAGGCAGACGCGAGCAGCAAACCCCCGCCGTCGACAAAGCGCCGGGCACACTGCGCTGAATGAGCAGGGTTGTTGCTTCTCGTTTCCCCACCGGCTGGCCGCGAAAACGCTCGCTGCGGCGAGTGATAGTTCGGGCCTATGAATAAAGCACGAGCCTCTCTGGTTGCACGGACATGTTCGCCTGCAGCGTTCGGCTTGGCTGACGCAGCGGTCGCGTTTTCCTCCTGCGTGGTAAGCGGGAGGCCTTATTCGTATCGTATTTACATTCCGATCCCGGTGGCTGCGAAACGGACGCGCTCGACTGCAGGAGGCGTGCGAGCAGCCGCTCCCGTTAAATCTTTCATCCCAGCCCCGCCCCTTTCCTAAACACAACATATTGAAAAATTCGAGACGCCAGAAAGTGCTGGGGAGATTACTGCCGAGCTCGAGTCCCATTTGCTGCAACTGCGCCGGGAAGCCCGTTGCGCCTCATGACTATAGTAACGAACTGGCAAGGTCAGAAATGCTGCTTCCATGGGCAGGTTGCTTGCTTTCCCATTCTGCTTCCTTCAGCTCTTTGTATCGGCCAAAGAAAGAAAATATGTCGGGGGTTTTCATGTTTAGCAGCAAGCACTTCTGGTCGTAGTACGTGAAAAGGTTTTTCGCGGCATCAGTGTGCAGCAGCCTTCATGCAGCATAGATAGATCTACTACGTGCGCTACGGAGCGATAGCTGTCGCTCTAACTGCTCAGCGTTTTTCTTTTCTTTTTTCATTCTAAACCTTAACAAATGAGCTACGGTTTTGTGTCGCTGGTAGGTCGCTACATCTGGCGGCAGAAATATAATGAGAAATATGCGGGGCCCACTGGACCCGATTGAACCCGATCGAAAGTTAAGAGAGAAAGCAAGGACAGGAAAGGCAGAGAGGTCAACCAGAAGAGCACCCGGTTTGCTACCCTACACTGGGGGTGGGGGAAAGGGGAATAGAAAGAGGAAAAAGGGAGAGAGTAAGCACTGCATGCGTGTGGGAGGGAC
Source organism: Dermacentor andersoni (assembly GCF_023375885.2). NCBI lineage: Eukaryota > Metazoa > Arthropoda > Arachnida > Ixodida > Ixodidae > Dermacentor > Dermacentor andersoni. The sequence continues at coordinate 150,524,807 of NC_092814.1, forward strand.
ACTATACAGAGGGACACTATAAGGGACACTCTAGAGGGACACTTAAGCAGGTGCACTTCAAGTATTGCACTGGTGCACGAATCGCTTTTCGTGCCAGTGACGGGTGTGGCCACGGTCCGAGTATCTTTGACTCAGTGAACGGTCTTGAGTCCAGTCGGTGCAAAGTCGCCCGCAGGGAGAGGCGTTGTACATCGTAATGAGGGCAGCTAGACAATAGGTGCTCAATGGTTTCCTCGCACCCACAGGAGTCGCACATCGGGCTCTCGGCCATTCCCAAACGATAGGAGTATGCGTTCTTGAACGCCACTCCCAGCCACAGACGGCACAGCAAGGTTGTTTCGCCGCGGGCAAGGCTCGATAGCAGTTGTAGCCGTAGCGTGGGGTCCAGTTTACGTAATCGGCAATTGAAGGCACTTGAAATCCATAGATCTTGTGACTTTTTTTGTGACTGATAGAAATAATGATAATAATGGAAGCAAATAAAATTAATATGTGGATGTGAGCAGATCATGAGTGGTTGACGTACGACTGAAGGTCGATGGCTCGTTTGAAACCATACATTCCGCTTCACCGCCTAGAAACTCAAACAATATCACTTGTCTTGCACAGCGACAGTCTATGCGGCTGGGTCGCTTTTTGCTTTCTTGCTATGTGATCGCAGTATTTTTCTTTTTTTTTCTCTCTCTTCTACAACGTTTGTGAAAGATAGCGCCATTCTGCCTTTGCATGTGGGCTGCAAGAAAGTGGCGTGGAGTAGAGGCAACATACGAGGTTGCCGTAAACTTAGGTCGTCGTTTCAAATCCCCGCCTCTAAAAACCATTTCCAAGCTTGTGGTGGCTTTCGATTTAAGCCGTAAGACCCATGGCGCTATACGCATCTCCGGCTGAAACCGCACTGCAAGGTCCACTCGGCGGAAGAAGACACGCCCTCGGCACAACGGGACTCGCGCAGCAGCCCCCCGCATGAATCTTGATCGCCTTCGCCCTTCTGTGGGGCTTCGAGTGGCGAACAATTAGCTCTTGCGACGAATTGCCGTGACTATTTTTGGTAACAAAACATTACTAATTAACTTTAGTTGCATAGCTTATAATTCATATATTTGAAGCCTATTATGCTTTTTCATCATCATAGTCATTATGCCTTTCCTGCAACATCACCTGATGATGCGGTGCGGAGTGAAAAAACAGATCGTGCTTTGAAGAGAACTCTATCGGAGCCCTTTTGTTTTCGGAGTTTTGCTGCGAAGCTTTTCTTGCGACAAGAATCGGTGGAAAATGTCCGCGCCAAACGCCGATGAAAATACATCGAGAGATATATTGGAACTGTTGCAATGTAATTGGGAGTGGATGTTAGGCAGGTCGAGGGTAATCAAATGCATGCCAAAGGGATTCCAGGCCCCTCACGTCTCTCTGTCCGGCCGGTCTTCGGAGGTCCCCGCTCCTTCTTGTTGATGCCGCAAGAAGTTGCAGGAATGCCTTCGCTGGTAAACGTAGCTGAACATAAGGGGCATTGTATCAAGGGCATCAGGGGCATTGTATGAAATTGCCAGAGTTCAAGTAGTTGCTTTAGAGCCTTGGAGTTTCATGTGGTTTTGAACAAGGCCTAGTTTCATAACCACGCGGCTTATCGTGACAAAGCTTTGTAGGAATATGGTGTGCGTCGTGAAAGACATCCTGGAAAAAAAGTGAAGTTGTAGGTGATTAGAAGCTGCCTTATAGCATAGAGAAACAAAATAGAGAAAAATCAGAAAGGTTAGCTTCCGGGGAACCTTTCTGGTTAAACGGAAATGCTAACATCCCGCTTGCTACCCTGCACGGGGAAAAGGGATAAATGGGCGAAAAGAGGGAGAAAAAAACGGAATTAAAGAGTATTAGTTGCGTCCATGCGTGAAGTGGCGCACCAAGTCTATAAACGGTCGCAAAGACCTGCCGACTAGAGGTACCGTAGCAATGCTGTCGTTGATTTCTTCTCCAGTGATTCGCACGGCCAAGGGAAATTTCTTACGTGCTTTCAGAGTTTTTAAAAGTCATCTTCGAGCAGTGAAAATTTCAAAATTAACCCAGAAACCCCTCTGGAAGATGTCTAAGTATACGTAAGCATTGTACCAGTTGCTGATCTCCTCCTGCAGCCCGGTCTCATTATCGATGTTACGCAACAGGACACGACCAATATAAACGACAGCGCTGCAGGGGCAACACGAACTGCTGCGGACGGCGGTGTAAGGTGAATTGATGAGGCAAGCAAACTGCTGCAGGTGGCGCGCCAGGTGCGCTGACGACGTTCCTATCATGATAAGCCGTTATCGCTCTTTAGCGCCTTATCCATCCGCATCGAACCATTATGAGCCGCGCAGACGTCTTGAAAGCGATCTGCGATACGGACACAGAGTGCCGACTGCTAATAGCTTCGCGCGCTCTGTTCTCGCTGCTTCGTGTTGAAGAGGGACGCGCGGGCACATATCTTGAAAGAGATCTGCGAATGGGGCAGTGTGCGGCGTGGGATGAAATAAGAACACAAGTGTACATGTGCTATGGAAAACGTAAAAATAAACCTGACAGACAGACAGACAGAGAGACCGGACTACGCTCTTGAGTTTGTGTCAGTTCCAGTGGCGATGTGTGATGGCAGATGTCTTTTCAGTGGTGGTGCGTGGTATAAATAGTATTGCAGAAGGATATGTGGGACATTTGACGCTTTTGATTTGATAAAGGTGATCGCGGCATAGAAACATGGCTCTTGTGTTTCCAGTCTGGAAAGCGTCGTTATCATGGGATGAATGGTGACACAGTTTGTTAATGTAGGCAATTGCGAGCAAACGTTGCGACGGCATATTAATTCAGGCATATGGATGTACAAAGTGACGATGACAGAGAATCGTGGCGCCGTCGATTTAGTCACTCTTTCCATTTCTGGCCTAGTGCAGAGTGGTCATTTTAATTCCCAGCTCGCGTGCCTCTCCCCGGCTGTTGTTATGGGGCAGTGACGGGTTACAACAGATGATTGAGGACCTTAACAGAGGGAGTGTAAGAGTGGGGTTGAAGATTAATATGCAGAAGACAAAGATAATGATTAGAAAATTATGGGGTTTTACGTGCCAAAACCACTTTCTGATTATGAGGCACGCCGTAGTAGAGGACTCCGGAAATTTTGACCACCTGGGGTTCTTTAACGTGCACCTAAATCTAAGTACACGGGTGTTTTCGCATTTCGCCCCCATCGAAATGCGGTCGCCGTGGCCGGGATTCAATCCCGCGACCTCGTGCTCAGCAGACTAACACCATAGCCACTGAGCAACCACGGCGGGTCAAAGATAATGATCACTAGCCGGGCAAGGGAACAAGAGTTCAGGATCGGCAGTCAGCGGTGGCGTAGAGGTAGAACATCCGCCTCGCGTGCAAGCGGACCGTGGTTCGAATCCCGGTGCCGCGCAATTTTCCACCGGATTAAAAAAATCCGTGCGTTGATACAATTGCATAAACAGGCCTGGAGGGCGGCCTGATCCCGGTGACCAGAACCGGTAACGCACTCCCTCACCAGAGCAGGATTGGCCACCCTGGTGCAGTACTTGGCCACAACCTCCTATATGAACACAACAATCAAACCCCGGCCCTCAGTCCCCATCAGCTGCGAAGCAACTGACCACGGCGGCGGCCAGACCTGCGACGCAGAAGAGTGTGTTAAGAATCCCTGGTTCCGGACAGGCTGCCATTGGAATCTGAACCTGGCAACGTTTAACGCTAGAACGTTATCTAGTGAGGCGAGTCTAGCAGTGTTATTGGAGGAATTATAGGGTAGTAAATGGGATATAATAGGGATCAGTGAAGTTAGGAGGACGAAAAAAGCATATACAGTGCTAAAAATCGCGCACGTCCTGTGCTACTAGGACTTAGCGGAGAGACGAGAACTAGGAGTCGGATTCCTGATTAATAAGAATATAGCTGGTAACATACAGTAATTCTATAGCATTAACGAGAGGGTGGCAGGTCTTGTTGTCAAACTTAATTAGAGGTACAAATTGAAGGTAGTACAGGTCTACGCCCCTACATCCAGTCATGATGACCAGGAAGTCGAAAGCTTCTATGAAGACGTGGAATCGGCGATGGGTAAAGTCAAAACAAAATACACTATACTGATGGGCGACTTCAATGCCAAGGTAGGCAAGAAGCAGGCTGGAGACAAGGCAGTGGGGGAATATGGCATAGGCACTAGGAATAGCAGGGGAGAATTATTAGTAGACTTTGCAGAACAGAATAATATGCGGATAATGAATACCTTCTTCCGCAAGCGGGATAGCCGAAAGTGGACGTGGAGGAGCCCGAATGGCGGGACTAGAAATTATATAGACTTCATACTCTGCGCTAACCCTACCATCATACAAGATGTGGACGTGCTCAGCAAGGTGCGCTGCAGTGATCATAGGATGGTAAGAACTCGAATGAGCCTAGACTTGAGGAGGGAACGGAAGAAACTGGTACATAAGAAGCCGATCAATTAGTTAGCGGTAAGACGGAAAATAGAGGAATTCTGGATAAAGCTACAGAACAGGTATTCGGCTTTAACTCAGGAAGAGGACCTTAGTGTTGAAGCAATGAACGACAATCTTATGGGCATCATTAAGGAGTGCGCAATAGAAGTCGGTGGTAACTCCGTTAGACAGGAGACCAGTAAGCTATCGCAGCAGACGAAAGATCTGATCAAGAAACGTCAATGTATGAAAGCCTCGACCAGTACAGCTACAATAGAACTGGCAGAACTTTCTAAGTTAATCAACAAGCGTAAGACAGCTGACATAAGGAAGTATAATATGGATAGAATTGAGCATGCTCTCGGAAACGGAGGAAGCGCAAAAGCAGTCAAGAAGAAACTAGGAATAGGCAAGAATCAGATCTATGCGCTAAGAGACAAAGCCAACAATATCATTACTAATATGGATGAGATAGCTCAAGTGGCAGAGGAGTTCTATAGAGATTTATACAGTACCAGTTGCACCCACGACGACAATGGAAGAGAGAATAGTCTAGAGGAATTCGAAATCCCACAAGTAACGCCAGAAGAAGTAAAGAAAGCCTTGGGAGATATGCAAAGGGGGAAGGCAGCTGGGGAGGATCAGGTAAGAGCAGATTTGTTGAAGCATGGTGGGCAGATCCTTCTAGAGAAACTGGCCGCCCTGTATACGCAATTCCTCATGACTTCGAGCGTACCGGAATCTTGGAAGAACGCTAACATAATCCTAATCCATAAGAAAGGGGACGCCAAAGACTTGAAAAATTATAGGCCGATCAGCTTACTCTCCGTTGCCTACAAAGTATTTACTAAGGTAATTGCAAATAGACTCAGGAACACCTTAGACGTTTGTCAACCAAAGGACCAGGCAGGATTCCGTAAAGGCTACTCAACAATAGACCATATTCACACTATCAATCAGGTGATAGAGAAATGTGCAGAATATAACCAACCCTTATATATAGCCTTCATTGATTACGAAAAAGGGTTTGATTAAGTCGAAACCTCAGCAGTCCTGGAGGCATTACGGAATCAGGATGTAGATGAGCCATATGTAAAAATACTGGAAGATATCTATAGCGGCTCCACAGCCACTGTAGTCCTCCATAAAGAAAGCAACAAAATCCCAATAAAGAAAAGCCTCAGGCAGGGAGCTACGATCTCTCCAATGCTATTCACAGCTTGTTTACAGGAGGTATTCAGAGACCTGGATTGGGAAGAATTAAGGATAAGAGTTAATGGAGAATACCTTAGTAACTTGCGATTCGCTGATGATATTGCCTTGCTTAGCAACTCAGGGGACCAACTGCAATGCATGCTCACTGACCTGGAGAGGCAAAGCAGAAGGGTGGGTCTGAAAATTAATCTGCAGAAAACTAAATAAATGTTTAACAGTCTCGGAAGAGAACAGCAGTTTATGATAGGTAGCGAGGCACTGGAAGCGGTGCTTCGTTACCTATCATCATCTATTATCATCTATCGTCCATCATCATCATCTATCGTCATCTACTTAGGACAGGTAGTGACCGCAGATCCTGATCATGAGACTGAAATAATCAGAAGAATAAGAATGGGCTGGGGTTCGTTTGGCTGGCATTCTCAGATCATGAACAGCAGGTTGCCATTATCCCTAAAGAGAAAAGTGTATAACAGCTGTGGCTTACCAGTACTCACGTACGGGGCAGAAACTTGGAGGCTTACGAAAAGGGTCCTATACCTAAATTAAGGACGACGCAACGAGCTATGGAAAGAAGAATGATGGGTGTAACGTTAAGGGATAAGAAAAGAGCATATTGGGTGATGGAACAAACGCGAGTTAGTGACATCTTAGTTGAAATCAAGAAAAAGAAATAGGCACGGGCAGGACATGTAATGAGGAGGGAAAATAACCGATGGTCATTAAGGGTTACGGACTGGATTATTAAGGGAAGGGAAGCGCAGCAGGGGGCGGCAGAAAGTTAGGTGAGCGGATGACATTAAGAAGTTTGCAGGGACAACATGGCCGCAATTAGTACATGACCGGGGTTGTTGGAGAAGTATGGGAGAGGCCTTTGGCCCTGCAGTGGGCGTAACCAGGCTGATGATGATGCTGAAGTATCGGAAGCTTTTAATGTCTTCACAGTTATCACTGGAATGCTCTTCCTAGCGGGAAGTTTCAGCAGGTGCCACCACAAGTCGGGCGCAGTGCACTTTCCTGCAAAAGGTTCAGAGCAGCCCGCCTAAGTGGTTCGGAACGTTGATGGATAATATCACTGACCCACAGTTCCGATTTGTTATTCAAAAGTGCAACATCTTTGGCCAAGCAGATTATTTTGCTTACGGGAGTCCCCGAGCACTTTTCGCAGCTATAGTTATTAGTCCCTCTGCCCTGCCTAAATAGGTACGTGCGTGTTTAATATCAAATTTGGAAGTTGGGACCGTGAATGTACTCAACTTCTTTGATGTGCAGCTAAATGTAAGTTCAGCGGAGTTTATTCCGGCATCCTGGTATTAGGGCAGCTGCTGCTGTGTATCAACTTTGTGACCCTCTGTTTAGCATAGGAGCACAGCGTCGCTGGGTAATAGTGCGGAGAGTCCTGAAATGTTAAGCTCCTGACTAGGTCGCGAGAACCAGACGCACTGCCTGCAGGGAACTCGCGTTGCGCAAACTTCCACTCACACGAGAAACGCTATTTCCGTGTTTTCTCAGAATTGCGCGCTTGGCCTTTTCAAAACAGACACACTAAATTCTTTCGGAATAGACGCACTAAATTGTAGAGTTGCCTAAGAAACGACGCCACGTAAATAATGTTCATTAATGTATTTTACTGGGCCGGTTGGTTTCATCGTACAACATAACCGAAAGAGGTTAACATATTTAAATTTAAAAAAACGCAAACACCGTGTCTGTATGTAGTGTTCTTTCGGGCTTTCTTATTTTAGGTTTTACATATACGGCGCTGTCCGATGAATAAATTATGCTGTTTAGTCCAGCCCTTGTCCCAAGTCTACTTCTACTTTGTGTTGTTTTAATTTTTGCTGGTTCCTGCCAGTGTATTTTGAACATATCCTTATATTTTCACCGTTGGATCAGCGGCGAGTCGAGGGAAGTGTGCGTGCTCTTTCTACATTTAGTGAATAAATTGCGGTTCGCAGTCAATGAATAACTTTAATTTGCCTAAGTATGCTTGGAGTTTTACGTAACGTTTCACCTAACTTCCTCTATTTTGTCCGCCACGCTTAGACTAGTTTTGTCTTTCAACGTAAGATCGTTCAATTTAAACTTTTCACTAAGGTTTCGCTGTTAGCTTCGAATGTGCGAATAACCTTTTTTTCTCTTGCTGTGTTTTTCTGTCTCCCTTCTTTACCCAGGTAAGTTCCGGCGACTCCTTCTCCAGCCTCATCACGCGGCTTCCTGCTGCGTAATATCAGGCCGACTGACGGATTACGGCTTGCAGCCACGGTGAACAGCGTGCTCGACAGCGTTTCATACTTCTCCATCGCACGGTTCTCTCGGTGAGCAAATTTGCATGCGTGGAGCAATATTACGGCTGTATTAGCTCTCTTTTCACTTACTTTAGTTTTTCCTCGGCTCTATTAGGGGCTCTTACGATAATGCTTCTCATAAAGCCATCCTTGATGCGCTCGTGGCTGCGGAAATCGAAGGCCGCACTTTTCGTCAAACTCGGAGCTACCTTACCTGAAGGAGCTTCTTTGTATTCACTGAGGATGGTCAAACGACCGACCACTACACCAGCTGGGGAGCTCCACATGGTGGCGTTTTGAGGCCAGTTTTGTTCAACCTAGCTCTGATTGGACTGCCGGAATCCCTGTCACAGTCGGTCAGTCTGTCAGTTTACGCAAACGACATTTGCATCTGGCCTTCAGGAGTTAACTCGCCCTCAGATTCGCGCAAGATTACAAAAGGCTGCAACGCTGACGTCGGCTTATCTTCAGAGACAAGGCCTCGGCGTCTCAGCAGCAAAATGCGCATTAGTCGCCTTCACGCGAAAGTTGATGACTGCATACCCGGTGCCTATTAATGGCCAGCCTATCTTTTACAAGAGAACCCATCGATTTTTAGAGAGCATTGTCGACCGCGGCCCCTCCAGAATCCCCCTTGTATCCTACCTAAGGAAGAGACTCCTCTCGATCAGTTACCTTCTCAAAGCCACCGCTGGAAAAACATGGGGACCGTCGGTGTATTTTATGCTTCCACTGTAGAAAGCGCATTTCGTGGGTTTCTTGCGTTACAGCACTACGGTGCTGTCAAGCACCAGGAGAACAAATCTCAGAATGCTTGGGAGCATGCAAGCTCAAGCGCTTAGAACCTGTCTTGGTCTACCGCGATGCGCTTCCACAGCCGCAACAACTGACATCGCCAGGAAACATCCCATCAGTCCGTTGTCTCCACAGACACCCTTAGAAATCATCTTGGACACCTTTCCCGACTCCAGCCTCAATGCCTTGCTTCTCTCTCGGAAAGTAGACCAGAGGCAACTTTTTCGGGCATTGTAACCTCTTACCGATCCTCTCTTCCATCCGATTTTACGCCTGCAGCAAGATCACTTTGTCATTTGTTGTGTCTCCGGCAGCCACAAGTGTGGCTTTCCACTTCAGGAGTTGTAAAGAAGTCCGACTTTCCGACTTGTGCCCTGAATCAAGCCGCTCTACATGTACTGCATGATTCCTACTCCAATATCTAGTTCATATTTATAGATAAACTACATTTTATAAACGTTGCCTACAGATAAACGGCCGCGCCTGAATCCTCTGGATAAACTCTATAGTGTTCCAGATACCACTGCAGACGCGTTGGAACCCACCGTTTCATTAGTTTTACTACACAACTAGCAAGCGCGATCGGATGGTATGACGCAATGTCCAAAATACGACTTGCCAGGTTTGAGGAGCGGAATCGGGCATCTTGAATTCCCTTCCTAGGGAACCGTGCCAGTCTGCCAAGAGTCGTTGTTCAGGAGCAGAAGTGCCTTTCGAGCCCGTTCACCAAGGTTACACAGAGGCCGTATGTAATGCCATTTGGTCCTGGCGCTGAGCAACGCCTGCCGAAAGCAAGCGCAGCTTCTAGTTCGTCCAGAGAAAAGGAGAACTCCGTACGGCGATCACGTAAGAATGGCGAGGCGTCGGTCGCCCGCATTTTAGGGAAACTCTCTTTACCGGCAGTCCTCATACAGAAAGGTTCTACAACGTCTATATCTCTTCACTCACTGTAGGTAAGAGCCAGGTGGTTAAATGGATGGCACTGTCCAGGGGTTCTACGTAGGCCAGGAACAGTTCTTCATATAAGAGACAAAGGATTTCAGGGATCCAGAGACTCGAAGAAAGATACCCATCGTTACCCAGATACCCATCAGCGTATTTATACGACGCCGTATTTTCTTCTGTGTTCGTCTGGCCAATCTCAAATCATGAATGGACTTTGTGCGTCTGTATCTTCGTTCCGCACGAGGGTGAATAACATGGAAGTTTCTAGCTTCACCTTGAAGTCGTTGCATGCGTCACCACACATTCGCAAGATCGGCATCCTTTAGTACTCAGTGCTCTAGGCTGGATGATAAGCCGTCGCGACAGCAGTCTTTTAGGACTTGTTTGAATTTCGGACAGTTGATGTAATGGCGGGCTCCGAAAAACTTAGAGTTAGTCAGTCCCTCAATCCTCAGCCAAGCTGTAGAACCGTTTAATCCTTCTGTTCAACGATCGCCAGACAAAGGTTACGTCTAGGCAGCTATACCGTACGCTATTCCTCGCAGATATGTGGCGCTTCCCTCATTTGACAAATTTCTCGTTCAGAGGCAAAGGGCCCAAATCTTCTGTCCCTCGCGTTCATCTTTAAGCTTTTCCGGAGATAATTGTGCACATTCAAGCACGCTGCCATCACCTACGGCTGTGGAGTCTTTTTCAAAATTTCCCGTAAGCGCTCGTAGTTTGGTCGACTTTATGGTGATAAGTGGGCTCCCATAATTGTGAAGGTAACCTTGCTAGTCTTCACAGTTAAAGACACGTATTGGTTTTCATTGTCAGGTGACACTGGGTGATGAACATATGTTAAGCCACGGCGCATGAAAACAATAAGCTTGCTGCATTGTCCGTGGGTGGAGGAAATAATGCACTCATACCCGGACAGTCCGATGGGAGGTGATATGCTTGGCACACAAATGACAATAATGGAAAACCTATTCGCAAATACGAACTGTTGAAAGTCGAACATGCGTGGCTTTAGTCCTCTGCCGTTCCATTAAAGGACAGACGCTTTCTGGACCTCCTCTCGAAACGATGCCATCTGGCGGGCCGTTGCTTTACCCTAGAGCCGCAAATATTCAGTTCAAGATGTCCAGCATATCCAGTGCGCTCTGCGCCGACGGGGTTTTCATGTTTCTGAATAGACCACACATAGTATCCATCAGTGTCCGCGACATGATTATGATTTATGACCTGGCGATTATTAGATGTCGTTGCATCAGCGGTTGGTGAGAGTGTCGAGGGCAGCGGCATTCGGGGTGAGTCCGTGGCAGGTTCTGCTTTTGGAAGCGCGGGCCACTTTTCAGGATGATCGATAGTCTTTCCAATTTCTTCCTTTTCACTGTATCCTTCTTGGTGGTGCTCCGCGTTGATGCAGCAGCCCCTTTGGCGGAACACGGCGTGTCGCTTGGTGCGGCTTTCTGTTGCGCTTTTCGGTGGCGATACCGTCGCCACGTGGAAAATTTCCTTGAAATAAATATGGTTTGCGAGACAAATGCTTGTAAGTATTGAACCTCTTAAAAGATGAGGGGAAATTTGCGCTCACCAAGAGGGCATCGTCCGTACGAGACCACCACCAGGCACCTTACTGAGACGTGGAGGGCTTTGCGGCCGGAACAAAGCCTCCCGTCCCCGCCGGCCAAGAGGGGAAAACGTGCTTTCCGATCGCTCAAGGTTGCGCGGACATAGTATAACTCTAGCGTCTAGGAGAAGCTTAACCAGGTGCGATGGCGGCACGCATAGCGCGGGAAGCTAGCCGCCAGAATAACTATCTCAAGGACTGCTGCTGACGAGGGCGAAATACCTTCGTGTAATTATAATAACCCTAATAGGACTACTTTCGAAAGAAAAAAAAGGAAACGGCCCAGAGGGCTATACTACGAGAGCTATGACTAATAGTTTTCTATATATATATATATATATATATATATATATATATATATATATATATATATATATATATATATGTATGTATGTATATATTCATCTCATCTATGGGATCGCATGCGCGCGCTGTTGCTTTGTCTCTGCGTGTAGTAGTTAAGAGAGCCAGTTTAAGGGCGGAGAAGAAGGAAGGAAAGGAAAGCAAGAACAGCAGCGCCGTGGTTTTAAAGCGCACCCGTGGTAGAGAAACGGAAGGCGATATAAGCGTGCGTGGCCATGGTACGCACCCGACAAGCTGCCTTAAAATATTTAGACTTCAGGGAAAGCTTCGTTAACAAACTATAACACTATATATTTTAAGGCAGTTTTCCTAGTCTCTAAAGCCGCTCGAGTTCGCTCTTCTCCTCGGGCAGCCATTTTTCCAAGAAAATATGCCTTGCAACCACTATCTCGGACATCATCAGTCCCTTTCCACGTAAGTGTGAGGCTCGGAGCAGGAGCTGTGGAGCTTGAAATTAGCGTGGGGCCTGACGAACCAACCGACTGAGCTATCTTTCCGGGCAACATCGAAGGGTCACGAGTTCAAATCACCTGTTATGTTCCTTTTTTTTTTTCCCCCTTTTTCTTTCTTTTTTTCTTTCTTTTTAATGTCTTTTCCTTTATTTTATCACTGTACGGGAACCCTCCTAAAATAAAAAAAAGAAAGATATATATCTTCAATTATGTATGGCCTCACATGTGCAGGTCATAAATACCAGGTTCTCTAGCCGAGTGCCATCCGTGCGGTGTAACCGAGCTCAGATTGGTCCACCTTGACTGATCAAATAGGGCACCACTGTATATTAAATGAGGCGTACAACTGCTGCGGGACCCGCCGTGGTTACTCAGTGGCTATGGTGTTAGACTGCTGAGCACGAGGTCGCGGGATCGGATCCCGGCCACGGCGGCCGCATTTCGATGGGGGCGAAATGCGAAAACACCCGTGTACTTAGATTTAGGTGCACGTTAAAGAACCCCAGGTGGTCGAAATTTCCGGAGTCCTCCACTACGGCGTGCCTCATAATCAGAAAGTGGTTTTGTCACGTAAAATCCCACAATTTAATTTTTAAATTTAACTCCCGCGGGGACGGTAGAGTATCCGCCTCCCGTGCAAGAGGACCGTGATTCAAATCCCGGGCCGCACAATTCTCCACCGGAAAATACCAGAAAAAAAACAACAACCGTGTGTTGAGAAAATTGCACAAACAGGCCTGGAGTGCGGCCTGATCCCGGTGACCAGAACCGGTAACGCACTCTCTCACCAAAGCAGGATTGGCCACCCTGGTGCAGTACTTGGCCACTACCTCCTATATGAACACAACAATCAAACCCCGGCCCTCAGTCCCCAGCAGCTGCGAAGCAACTGACCACGGCGGCGGTCAGACCTGTGACACTGCAGAGGGTGCTAAGAATCCCTGGCTCCGGACAGGCCGCCATTGGAATATGAACCTGGCAACGTTTAACGCTAGAACGTTATCTAGTGAGGCGAGTCTAGCAGTGCTATTGGAGGAATTAGAGGGCAGTAAATGGGATATAATAGGGCTCAGTGAAGTTAGGAGGCGAAAAGAAGCATATACAGTGCTAAAAAGCGGGCACGTCCTGTGTTACCGGGGCTTAGCAGAGAGACGAGAACTAGGAGTCGGATTCCTGATTAATAAGAACATAGCTGATAACATACAGGAATTCTATAGCATTAACGAGAGGGTGGCATGTCTTGTTGTGAAACTTAATAAGAGGTACAAAATGAAGGTTGTACAGGTCTACGCCCCTACATCTAGTCATGATGACCAGGAAGTCGAAAGCTTCTATGAAGACGTGGAATCGGCGATGGGTAAAGTCAAAACAAAATACTGTATACTGATGGGCGATTTCAATGCCAGGGTAGGCAAGAAGCAGGCCGGAGACAAGTCAGTGGGGGAATATGGCATAGGCTCAAGAAATAGCAGAGGAGAGTTATTAGTAGAGTTTGCAGAACAGAATAATATGCGGATAATGAATGCCTTTTTCCGCAAGCGGGTTAGCCGAAAGTGGACGAGGAGGAGCCCGAATGGTGAGACTAGAAATGAAATCGACTTTATACTCTGCGCGAACCCTGGCGTCATACAAGATGTAGACGTGCTCGGCAAGGTGCGCTGCAGTGACCATAGGATGGTAAGAACTCGAATTAGCCTTGACTTGAGGAGGGAACGGAGGAAACTGGTACATAAGAAACCAATCAATGAGTTAGCGGTAAGAGGGAAACTAGAGGAATTCCGGATCAAGCTACAGAACAGGTATTCGGCTTTAACCCAGGAAGAGGACCATAGTGTTGAAGCAATGAACGACAATCTTATGGGCATCATTAAGGAGTGCGCAATAGAAGTCGGTGGTAACGCCGTTAATCAGGAAACCAGTAAGCTATCGCAGGAGACGAAAGATCTGACCAAGAAACGCCAATGTATGAAAGCCTCTAACCCTACAGCTAGAATAGAACTGGCAGAACTTTCTAAGTTAATCAACAAGCGTAAGACAGCGGACATAAGGAACTATAATATGGATAGAATTGAACAGGCTCTCAGGAACGGAGGAAGCCTAAAAGCAGTAAAGAAGAAACTAGGAATAGGCAAGAATCAGATGTGTGCGTTAAGAGACAAAGCCGGCAATATCGTTACTAATATGGATGAGATAGTTCAAGTGGCTGAAGAGTTTTATAGAGATTTATACAGTACCAGTAACACCCACGACGATAAGGTGAGAGAGAATAGCCTAGAGGAACTTGAAATCCCACAAGTAACACCGGAAGAGGTAAAGAACGCCTTGGGAGCTATGCAAAGGGGGAAGGCAGCTGGGGAGGATCAGGTAACAGCAGATTTGTTGAAGGATGGTGGGAACACTGTCCTAGAAAGGTTGGCCGCCCTATATACACAATGCCTCATGACCTCGAACGTACCGGAATCTTGGAAGAACGCTAACATAATCCTAATCCATAAGAAAGGGGACGCCAAAGACTTGAAATATTATAGACCGATCAGCTTACTGTCCGTTGCCTACAAAGTATTTACTAAGGTAATCGCAAATAGAATCAGGAATACCTTAGACTTCTGTCAACCAAAGGACCAGGCAGGATTCCGTAAAGGCTACTGAACAATAGATCATATTCACACTATCAATCAGGTAATAGAGAAATGTGCGGAATATAACCAACCCTTATATATAGCCTTCATTGATTACGAAAAGCATTTGATTCAGTCGAAACCTTAGCAGTCATGAAGGCACTACGGAATCGGGGTGTAGATGAGCCATATGTAAAGATACTGGAAGCTATCTATAGCGGTTCCACAGCCACCGTAATCCTCCACAAAGAAAGCAACAAAATCCCAATAAAGAAAGGCGTCAGATAGGGAGATACGATATCTCCAATGCTATTCACAGCATGTTTACAGGAGGTATTCAGAGACCTGTAGTGGGAAGAATTGGGGATAAAAGTTGATGGAGAATACCTTAGCAACTTGCGATTCGCTGATGATATTGCCTTGCTTAGTAACTCAGGGGACCAATTGCAATGCATGCTCACTGACCTGGAGAGGCAAAGCAGAAGGGTGGTTCTGAAAATTAATCTACAGAAAACTAAAGTAATGTTTAACAGTCTCGGAAGAGAACAGCAGTTTACGATAGGTAGCGAGGCGCTGGAAGTGGTAAGGGAATACATGTACTTAGGGCAGGTAGTGACCACGGATCCGGATCATGAGACTGAGAGAGAGAAAAAACAAGGGTAGGAAAGGCAGGGAGGTCAACCAGAACAGCATCCGGTTCGCTACCCTACACTGGGGGTGGGGGAAAGGGGAATAGAAAGAGGAAGAAAGGGAGAGAGGAAGCACTGAGTACGTGTGGGAGCGACACCATACGCAAGGACACTATAAACGGTCTGTTAAGCCCGTGCACTTCAAGTACCGCACTAGTGCACGAATCGCTTTTCGAGCCAGTGACGGGTGTGGCCACGGTCCGAGTATCCTTGACTCGGTGAAACATCTCGAGTCCAGTCTGCGTAAAGTTGCCCGCAGAGAGAGGCGTTGGACATCGTAGCGAGGGCAGGTACACAATAGGTGCTCGATGGTCTCCTCGCACCCACAGGAGTCGCACATCGGGCTCTCGGCCATTCCCATACGGTAGGAGTATGCGTTCGTGAACGCCACTCCCAGCCACAAGCGACACAACAAGGTTGCTTCGCCGCGGGGAAGGCTAGATGGCAGTTGTAGCCGTAGCGTGGGGTCCAGTTTACGTAATCTGCAATTTAGGCCACTTGAAATCCAGAGATCTTGGGATTTCTTACGCGCAAGTTGGCGAAGTTCTCTGGCAGCGTCCGACCTCGCCAAAGGTGTTGGACGCGTCTTGGTATCTTCGTGGGCACACCGGGCAGCCTTGTCAGCTAGGTTGTTGCCGACGATGCCACAGTGAGCAGGAATCCACTGAAATATAATGTGGTGTCCACTTTCCAGAGCATGGTGGTGCAGTTCCCTGATTTCAGATGTCATTTGCTCGTAGGTTCTGTGACGTAATGCGGACTTGATGCTGTGAAGGGCTGCCTTTGAGTCACAAAATACGACCCATTTCTCTGTAGCCTCTTCGGTGATGTACATCATAGCGGCATGGAGAGCTGCAAGTTCTGCCGATGTAGATGTAGTCGTGGGCGACAATTTGAATTTAACTGTAACGTTCTTGGCTGGAACGACGAATGCGGCAGTTGAGCTGGTAGGTGAGGTGGAACCATCGGTATATATATGTATGCGGTCATGATACGTCTGGTGCAGTAATGTGAGCGTAAGTTGCTTCAGAGCCGGCGATGGATGATTGGATTTTTTTGTGATTCCAGGAATAGCAAAATTCACTTGAGGCTGTCGCAGGCACCACAGGGGAGAGGAAGGCTTCGCCGCCGGTGTAAATGATGCCGGTATGTACTCATGATGAGCGCTAATAACTCGTGAAAAGGTCGCTTGAGGTCTCTCGGCTGGTAGGAAGGCCAAATGATGGTCGGGGATCCTTGACAGATGGCGAATGTGCGCTCTGAGAGAGTCGACAGCTACATGTGTCTGGATTGTATGGTCTCCTGCGATGGCGATTGTCGCTGCTGTTGAGGGGCACCTAGGCAGCCCTAAACACGTGCGTAGGGCTTGACCTTGTATGCTCTCCAAGGCGCGAAAGTTCGTCTTGCATGCATTTGACAATACTGGTAGGCTGTAACGAAGGAGTCCGAGAAACAAAGCCCTGTACAGCTGCAACATAGAATGGACTGGTGTACCCCAGTTTTTCCCGCATAGAAATCGGAAGACCTGAGCAATGGCGACTAGCTTCTTCTTCAGATAGACGCAGTGAGGGCTCCACGAGAGGTTGCGGTCAATGATGACGCCCAGAAAGCAATGCGTCTTAACATAGAGTACAGCTTGACCATTGATCGTAACAGGATACGATGACATTTGTTTCCGCGTAAAACCAAGTAATGCGCACTTTTCAGTAGACACACTGAGGCCTTGCTCTCGGAGATAAGAAGCCGTCATGGTTGCCGCCCGCTGAAGCCTGGCTCTTAGCTGAGGGTGAGTCACCGCAGAGGCCCAGATGCAAATGTCGTCGGCGTATATTGAGACATGTACTGTCTGCGGTAGGTAATCCGCTAGTCCTACCAGGACGAGGTTGAACAAAATAGGGCTCAACACTCCACCCTGCGGCACACCACGGCAGATGGAATGGTCTGAAGTTGGGCCGTCTTCGGTCTGTAAGAAAAAACGCCTCTCAGTCAAATAGTCCCGAATCCATTGATACATCCGGCCACCAACTCCAACAGCCTCAAGTGAGTTTAGTATGGCCTCGTGAAATAACCAGAATAAGAATGGGCTGGGGTGCGTTTGGCAGGCATTCTCAAATCATGAACAGCAGGTTGCCACTATCCCTCAAGAGGAAAGTGTATAACAGCTGTGTCTTACCAGTACTCACCTACGGGGCAGAAACCTGGAGGCTTACGAAAAGGGTTCTGCTGAAATTGAGGACGACGCAACGAGCCATGGAAAGAAGAATGATAGGTGTAACGTTAAGGGATAAGAAAAGAGCAGATTGGGTGAGGGAACAAACGCGGGTAAATGACATCTTAGTTGAAATCAAGAAAAAGAAATAGGCATGGGCCGGACATGTAATGAGGAGGGAAGATAACCGATGGTCATTAAGGGTTACGGACTGGATTCCAAGGGAAGGGAAGCGTAGTAGAGGGCAGCAGAAAGTTAGGTGGGCGGATGACATTAAGACGTTTGCAGGGACAACATGGCCACAATTAGTACATGACCGGGGTAGTTGGAGAAGTATGGGAGAGGCCTTTGCCCTGCAGTGAGCGTAACTAGGCTGATGATGATGATGATGACCGTCGCCACCTAACTATAGGAGCAGCTCCCAGACTTTAAGCAGTGCCGTATTCTGCTTTTCTTTTTCCCATTTCTTTTTTGTGCTTCTTTCCCTTTTTTTGTAATATCTCTTTTCTATTATCTTTATTCCCCTTTACCCCTTTTCCCAGCACAGTGTAGCCAGATGGTCTGATAACTGGCTAACCTTCCTGTCTATCCGTCTATTCCTGCTTCCTCCTTCCCATTGTGTTGAATGATCTCGCACCATACGTTTTAGAACCGTGAATTCCTTCAGCAAACGCGGGCAGTACTTCGATGAGACTTAGTTGGAAGCACGCCAATTAGGGCACTTTAGGACGGTCGCGTGGCAGGCGTCTTGTGAATTTATAGGATTTAGCACGCCGCGGACACACAATATTTTTCACACAGACGCTTTTTACGCGGCCAGTCTTGAAGCACTTGTGACACTGTATGGACTTCGATATGTATGGTTGAACCGGACGGCGGACGTGGACAACTTTAGCGTGAGAGGAAAGGCTGTCTCCCTCAAACACGAGCTTCACACAGCGAGTGTTTCCGAGTCTGATGCGCTGCGTGATGAGAGTGCCTTCTGTCGTTGGCTTTATTAATATTGCCAAGTCATCCGTCGGAATGGAAACTTCGACGCAATGTTTGACGCCAACAGTGCCGTTACAGCCAGGCATCTGTAAACAAGCATCTCTAAAAGCAAGTGTTACTGCGCATTCTGCAAGCCGCGGACTATCGTGTGTTAAGTCGGGCATGGAAGAGTCGGCGCTCCTTTATGGCGGTGTTGATGATAGCTGCCAAATTTAACGCAACCGAAGCGAAACTTGAGCAACTTCAGTGCCTTGCGGGGTGGTTTAAACCAGCGCTCTACGGTACACGGCCGAGCAAGAAACGGCATATTGCAGCGCTAACATACATTAACTCCGCCCTAACCACCGGTCTTCGCAGCGCCATTGAACATTTATTTAATTTTTTTAATAGTATTGTTACGAATGATGTTTATTTACAAGGTGAAACGAGGTCCGAGAGGGAAGCTACAGTTTAGGCCGAGCCAGCGCAGAGTACCTCGAGAACACGCGTGCACACTCTACTTCTTTCTCTGCCTCAGTCGCGCAGTGCTGCGACAGTATTATTATTATTTTGCCCCGAGTTTGCGCTCAGCCCGATGCATTGGCTACGGAATGCAACGAAAAAAAAAAACGGTTTTCTTATGCTTCCTAAAATTGACAGCTGCATGCTCTGCTGGTGTTGATGTAAACAAGCTGAGGCTCCCATATATAGATTTCGCCGCTGAAGTAAATAACGATGCCACAGGTCCTATAAATCCTTCCTCTCATTCTGCATAGCTATCTTCGAGTCGACCTTGTCAAAATAGCGTGTCTGTTCTTTTCAATAATGTGCGTAGCGTTTCCAACAAGCGAACAGCTTTATCTTCAACTATCGATTCTTGCTCCGCTGACGTCATTGTCCTTACTGAAACTTGGCTTACCGCAAAAATAAAGAACAGTGAAATATTCGACTGCGAAAGTACTTATAATATCTACAGGTGTGACCGCGATGTCCGGTCAGGAGGGGGCGTTTTGATTGCCATCAAAGATAACCTAAATTCATCTGTTATTGACACTACATCACCCCTAGAATTAGTCTGTGTGCGCGTCAGCATTTCAGACCGTCCCTTTATATTCTGTGCATGTTATAGACCACCAAATTCGTCCTCTACATTCTCTGCAGATTTCCATGATGTCCTTAACAAATTGATTGTTAGGTTTCCCAACTCTCCGTTATTTATTTTGGGGGACTTTAATTTTCCAGATATAGTATGGGAGACTGACTGTGTTAATTTTAAACGTACTTCAGCCGAGTCAATTGAATTCTTAAATTTGTGCTTTGACTTCAACTTAACACAGCTGGTCCACAGACCAACCCGAGTCACTCCAACATCTTCTAACACACTTGACCTAGTGCTGACTACTACCCCCGACTTAGTTTCCTCCTTAACTTATCTTCCTGGGATAAGTGATCATTCATTGCTGCAGTTTGATTTAAAAACACGCTTTTCTTACACAAAGAAGGTTAAGACAATTCGCGATTATTCCAAAGCTGATATTCCCGCAATTACGCAAGAAATGGAGCATGTTATGGATGCAGTGATGCCCGATTTCGACCAACGAACACTTGAAGAAAACTGGACCCTTTATAAATGCAAACTGTTATTCCTAATTCGAAAATATGTTCCGCAACGAAAAGTACACTGTAATCCCCAGTCGCCTTGGTTTACGGCCGCCTTGCGCCGTCTTCGGAACAAGAAAAAACGGTTATTTCGTTCCGCAATAAACTCTAACAATCCGATTCGTTGGTCCGAATATCACCGCATCAACGATGAATATTGTAGCGCTATTTCCCAAGCTAAGCAAACATTTTTCAACATTACATTACCATCATACTTACATGTCAACCCACGTAAATTCTGGAATGTTGTTCATGGTAATACACCAGCCGCAATACAATTGTCCCAGTCTAACACCCCTGTTCAAAGTGATCAGTGTTGCACAATTTTTAATAATATCTTTGCTTCCTTTTTTCATGACGCTGCACCTATGCTTTTGCCGCCTCCAACGACAGTTTATGATACCCCTATGGATTCAATTCTTATAGACTGGGTGGGCATTAGAAAACTAATCGGTAATTTGAAAATATCTTCGTCGGCGGGTTCAGATGAAATTAATTCAAAAATATTAAAGTGTACTGAACTGTATTCATCAATTATTCTTTCTAGGATATTCCAACAATCATTACACTGCTCATCACTACCAAGCGACTGGAAGGTGGGGAAGGTGGTTCCTGTTCACAAATCAGGTAACACACATTGTCCCGAAAACTACCGTCCCATATCACTAACCAGCATTCCCTGTAAGATTCTGGAGCACATAATATATTCCCACATAGTTGATTTTCTTGAGACGAACTCCTTTTTTAACAACAGTCAGCATGGCTTTAGGAAATCCTTCTCCTGCGAAACGCAACTAGCTTGCTTTACTAACGACCTCTTTTCTAACACCAACTTAGGATTTGACACCGATTGCATCTTTATCGATTTTGCTAAAGCCTTCGATACCGTATCCCATAACCTACTAATCTATAAACTTAGTCTTCTTAACACTGACCCGCTAGTACTGGACTGGATTAAAAACTTTCTTGCTGATAGAACACAATACGTAATCGCTAACAATTCGTCGTCTGCGCCCCTCGCGGTAACGTCAGGCGTGCCGCAAGGGTCGGTTCTCGGTCCTCTAGTTTTTCTAATCTATATTAATGATCTTGCTTCCTGTGTGAAATTTTCAACTATTAGACTTTTTGCTGATGACTGCGTTATATATCATAAAATTACTGACCTCAATGATTCTCGTAAACTCCAAGACGACATTAATAACGTTCTGTTATGGTGTAACAAGTGGTCTATGAAGCTTAACTTAAGCAAATGTAAATGCATGCGGGTATCACAGCGTACTAATACTACTAATCTGCATACATATTTCCTGAACAATAGCCCTCTCTCAGTCGTCTCGTCGTACAAATACCTTGGACTAAACATCACCAGCAACCTTTCCTGGCACATGCATGTCGACATCATATGTAGCAATGCCAATCGCATGTTGGGCTATTTGCGCCGAAACTTCTCATCCGCACCATCGTCACTGAAACTAACTCTCTACAAAACATTAGTTCGCTCCAAACTAGAATACGCATGCGCCATTTGGGACCCGGCTAACATTACACTCATAAACAGCATAGAAGCCATTCAAAATCGTGCAGCGCGTTTCATCTTATCAAACTACTCCCGACATGCTAGCGTTACCTCAATGAAGAGAACACTTAACTTGCCAGAACTTTCTTTCCGTCGTAGATGCTTCCGCCTTTCGCTATTCCATAAAATCTACCACCACAACCCTTTGTTGAAAGAACAGCTTATCACCCAACCGTCATACATATCATCTCGCTCTGACCATAGTTTCAAAGTTGGTGTGCCGTCTTCACGTACTAAACTTTGTAGTAATGCATTCATCCCTAGCACAAGCAAAGATTGGAACCACCTTCCCGCCACCGTTGCAGCCATCCTGAATACCGACACCTTCAATACCAGCATTCATGAAACGCCACGTTGAATCTGTCTTTGTATATTGCACAAATGTTTTGTTATGTTCACCCACTCCTTTCTGTAATGCCTTCGGGCCCTGAAAGTATCTTAAATAAATAAATAAATAAATAAATAAATAAATAAATAAATAAATATATCAACTTTGCATGAATACGCCACTGGGAAACTCACTTTTTTTTTTGGCGCCCGTCGTACGTGAATTTAATGCTCTAGTGTGTACCACCCCTATATACCACGTTCTGTGCTATACAACATAGTCATACCGACTTTCGAAGTAAAATCGTGGTTCCTTTAGTTTCCCTATTTCTAGAGCTTTGTAGGAAGCGAGGAGATGGAATGGAACGCAAGAAGCCATCATACAGTGGTTATATGAAGGTTCCAGAGGTCTCTAGGTACTACGCTATAGCTGAAAAACTAAACGGGTGGGTGTCGACTGGCCGCCGCAGTAAGCGAACTACTTCGCACTCGTGCGCAGCTAAGTGCCGTGGAAGCAGCCGGCAACAGCTTGCCCAGCATGATGAAAACAAAAAAAACAACGGAGCCGAAGCAGACGGCGTGCTTGGTTGGTGCACCTGTGAGCTCTTGTCGGTGCGCAGCTGCACCTCTCGCCCCACTCGTCCCTGACCGCGCTGCATCCCTCTCCACCAGCACCACGCTATCCCCTTCTCTTTCATTGTTGCAACACAGCTGTGTTCCGCTGAATATGTCCCCGTCTGTTTTCCGTTTGCTCTTCTCGCGCGCCACTCATGCCGCACGCGCGCGTATTTTTATTTTCCTTTTCGCGACATCTCCGCGGCCGATCGGTGCAGGCCGACTTATTTTTCTTTCCCTTTGCTTTTTTATTCCGCACACCGTGGAAACTCGCGTCGTCTGCCCGTATTGCCTCCTCGGCGGCGGAACCTTATAGCCGCTCGAGCACGCGCTCTGACGCCGCAAACTCCGCGCGCGCTTCTCCCCACGCAGCACCGCGGTCTCGGATCCGGCGCCGGAAGCGCGCCGTGCAGTTTCTCCTTTTGTTTTGCTTCGTTCTTCCTTGCTCTTCTTTTGGCCGCCACACGGCGACGACGGTGTCTGCAAGCGGTCGTAAATTTCCCCTCCTTGGCCAGTTACATTCTCGGCTTGCCTGCTACACTTCGTACAGCGGAGGAGCCCGAGCGAGTGAGTAGTAATCACGCCGTAGTAGTTTCCTTTATCGCCCCCCGATCGTCTGCTGCTGTTGCGTGGCCTTTTGTTTCGCCGAGCGCGTCCGATGCTTGCGCGGAGCCGCGGAAAGCACTCGGGCAGCAGCTGCGGCGAGCGTGTGCGCCTTCTCGCGCGCCGTTGATCGAGCCATCATCGGGCCCAGCCTGTTAGCTGCCCACGCGAATCGTTGAAGACGCGCTAAGCGCCGCCGTTCGAGTTATAATTTGCGGCGCTTCTCGTTCGATTTCCACGCGTGGTACCAGCGTAATCCCAAAACGCAAAGAATGGAATTAGCTATTTGCATAGATTAACACTGGCTGCGATGTTGTATTATTTCACGTATAGCCGTTCGCTTGTACGGAAGTCTCGCATAGCCTACTGGACTCTGTGCCGCTCGCGGGACCGGCATCCGAAATGTACGATTTCTTCGCCTTGACGCACGAACTGCCAGCTTCTGAGAGTACAACGCCAGCGAGGAACGTGCATCGCGTTTTACACATTATCCAACGGCTCGTGCTATAGCTATAGAACCGCAGGCAGCGCGTACTTTGGGTCGATGTATAAGCACGTGAAGAAAGGGAAGGTCGTGATTTGTAATACAAACGCAGAAACACACGTGCTCATTTCTTCTCTGTGGCGACGTCGCACACTTTTCTTTACAGCCTCGGATAATTTGACCGCGAATATATACTACGTGTCTTAACAAGTGAAGAAAACCAATCTCTACAGATTCGTGCCCCTAACTCCGGTGTGGTTCTGCAATTGAGCCGTGCGGTAGCTGTTTCGACAAACACTGTAAACGACCTAATATCCTTTGGGCTCCTAATTAGCGCAGTTTTGGATAATTATCCCGCTAACTATATAGCCAGTAGTTTGCGGCATATTGGTGATGAGTTGGACAAATTACTCGTACTAGTACCCGAATACACAGCCGGTCCTTTTTCCAGTGCGCGAAATTTAGTGCCCGCGAATTCTTGCGAACCTTTACTCCGTGATGAACATGCAGAAAAATGAGTTGACGAATAAACAGGTTGGTTAGAGAAGGCCCTGATAGGCTAGATATTCGATACAGTTATCCCACGCGTAGGCACTCTCATGTATTAAAAATATATTGGTTTCCTATAATGTTGACAAAATAAGTGCGCATTCGGCTCGTTCCCGAAGTGCCCTTCGTGTCGCTCAACCGCGGGACATGTCCGACGGGCAAACGGAAAAAGTAGGGATTCTGCTAAACGCGCAAATTGCGAAGTAGAGCTTTGGCAAACCTGCGATGCATAGTAATATGAGCGAAATGGACTGTTTGTTTGCCGGCAAGGCCCGTTTGGTGTGCGGGTTCAAAGGGCGCGTCCGGTTCCGAGGGCGCTGTCGGGTTCGGTCATGCGACAGGCCTCGCTCGTTACCGCAGCTGCCACCTCCATCTGTCGGGGGCACTGCCGGAAGCTTGCGCGACTGGGTGGTCATTCTCTTTCCCTCACGCCCACCTGTCGGGATTAAGACTCGACTAGGAAGGCGGCTGCGGATAGGGCTGCAGGCATCGCTGCCGCTGCAGGCTCGGTTTTCTTCGCACGATACGGCTGCCCGAAGGCTGCTAATTTCAGTCAAGGTCTAATGAAAGGCGGCTGGTCGGCGTCTTCTTTTATTTATTTATTTATTATTTTTTACGCGTCGTTACTTGAAGTCTACTATAAACCGAACCACACTTACTTGCGCTCGTAAAAAAGAATGCTGATCTTTAGATGAATCGTAGTCAACGAGGAGAAAAAAAATGTTGTATTCACACACACTGCTGTTTTGCAAGGTTTGACAGCGCGTAACTACAAATGTGTTTCTACGACACGTTTGGCGCTCCTATAAAAAAGGGCATGCAGGGTGCCCTAGCCAACTTTAGCTATGGTTTAAATATATACCAAAACATTCCACGGGGACACGACCGAATGCATGTCGTTGCCTATTGTAAGGAGCAAGTCACGCGATGTTCTTTTTTTTTTACATTCCGCTTAAATAAAAATAATTAGTCAATGTTAATTAAGTATCAACTTTAGGGCATAACTTCCGATTGGAAAGTTGTACAACGTTCTACGAAACATATATAATTCAGCAGCTTCTAACCTCTCACATGTTACGCGATCATTTCCTTTCGTCATAGGAAAGCCCGCGAAATATACATTTAAAAAAAAAGGAAAGAAAAGCACGCTACATGGGCCGTATAACGTAAGCCTATACCAATATGTTTTTATTCCAATCTCCTGACGTCAAATTGCGTAACCGCCGACGCAAGCATCGGGTGGTGACCCGCAGGGTTGTCTGAACAGACCAATCAAATGCTCCCCTCGTTCATAGGATGTCACCTTTGTTTGCTTGAAAAGCGAATAACGTTACCTGCACTGAGCGGCTTGTCTTATCTAATTGGCTCACAAGAGGCGAGGAGCATGCTCAAGTGGAGAGGGATACGATGGGACCGAGCCACTGCACTGAATATCGATAACCGGATGAAGAGGGTGGTGCCGGCGTCTGCGATTGGTCCGCTTTCTTTTACTTAGCTTGCGGTGGCTCGTCGACAATCGCGGCGGCATTCAACGGAACCTTAAGACTGACGCTAAAACGGATCCTCAGCAAAGAAGAGTTGGCAGAACGAGGTCGTAAACGTGCCAAAACTTCTCGAAAACGTTACACGGCCACGCAAATAAACCCATGCTTTCCGACAGGGGCGAGTAGCCAGTGTTGGAGCGATCGGCGGCAGCCATCTTTTATTCCTTTCGGAACGGGGCAGCCTGCGGCTATTCAGAAGAACATTCAGTGTTGTTCGGCATATTAATGCATCTTTATCGCGTACGCGTCACTTTGACGCGGTAAGTTTTTGCGGTTTTGGGACGTCGCGTGAGAGGCAGGTGAAGTGGGTGCAGCCCGAAAACTTTTGACCAATAGCCGAGGGCTAATGGCAAAAAGGCGTCGAATCAGAAATGACTATATTTGTTTTGTTCGGTCAAATTATGCATTATCAGGGTGTACACGTCATATCAGATGGGGAGCTATCGCGGTTTTCGTGACGTCGCGTGTCAGACAGGTGAAGTGGGATTCTCCGAAAAATCTTTTGACCAATCGCGGTCAAAAGATCGGAATTGGAATAGAAAAGTTTGGAATAGTTTTACGTTATAGCGCCCATGCCCGCTTTCGTGCCGCGATTTCCGTGCTCTCAAGCGTGGCGCGTATCGTGACGAAATCGTGGAGAACATTCCGAAGCGCCGTGATAAGGCAGCCTTAATTGTTGGCAGTGCGATTTGCGCTGCCGGTGTGCTCATTTCAGTTTTCTGTTACTGAGGACGAGGTTACGGGTTGGATACCCAGCCGACGGCGGGTGCATATCGATGGAGGCGAAACTCACAAAAAAAGCTCGTGTACCTAGATTTAGGTGTAGTACCTTAAAGGACTCCCGAGTGGTCAAAATTAAACTAGAGACCTCCACTTTATGGGGTCCTGCAATAGCCCCAGCGTTGGTTTGGGACGTTGAACGTCATGAATCAACCAGTTATATCGGTTTCTTTGCGAACTGGGAGTGCAGTAGACCCTCGGGCCGTTACCCTCGCGACTTTTCCAATGAGCAACCACTCGTTCTGAATCTTCTTACCGATATATATTACCGCCCTCTTTCTGAATGCGCTCTAGTGAAGACGACAACGCGGTTTGCATTTTAAATATTAGCTGAAAGCTTCTATAAGGAGCTTCCATCATGTCTTTTCTTTACGAGGTACGATTTAGCCTCGAAAATGAAAAAAAAAAAAACGTTCTTGTGCATTTTTTTTTTTTTTTCCTGAAAAGACAAAGTTCTCTAAAACGTGCCTGTAACAAATAGTGACCGCGGTCGCAAGTGACACTTTTTGAGGAAGTATGCATGGATTTCCTGAATGAAACATATACTCTGTTCTGCTTGAAATATCAAAATTCTACCATATCATCTATAATACCATATCAATATCAATATCATAACTACTTACACAAAAAAAATTTCATAAATATTCTTTATGTCCCTTTGATGATAAATACGTTGTTTTCTAGAGCACGCCATGCTTAGTAAGAGTATCAAACATTGCAGCTGGCACAGCTCAGACTATATGAAGGTAATATTACAGCTTATTGGCATTTCCTTAAAAAAAATTAAATTGTGGGGTTTTACATGCCAAAACCACTTTCTGATTATGAGGCACGCCGTAGTGGGGGATTCCGGAAATTTGGACCACCTGGGGTTCTTTAACGTGCACCTAAATCTAAGTACACGGGTGTTTTCGCATTTCGCCCCCATCGAAATGCGGCCGCCGTGGCCGGGATTCGATCCCGCGACCTCGTGCTCAGCAGCCCAACACCATAGCCACTGAGCAACCACGGCGGGTGGCATTTCCTTCCTCACAGGAAGAGGGACATGAGCTAAAGGCCATAAAGCCGGGTAGAGGCACTTGTTCCCTGTACAATACAGCCTAAATTGCAGATTTTTTTTTAGCATAGGACACCGTGTGCCTTGATGTGCATACAATACATTAATACCTTACACAGTACATACAATACACGCAACACAATGCACTAATGCTTTCTACAGTAGAAAATGCGCAATACACTGGTCGTGACGCATGATGCACACGTAAAAACAGGTAAAGTACGTGTTACATGCATTTATGTGTACTTGGATGCTCATAATTTACCTAAATGTAAGTCAAGAAAAGTTGAGAAGTGATTATTATGTAGTGGAGATTTTTGTTCCCTATATAATAAATACATTTTTTTAAAGCAATTGACGTCGAAGTGTTATGTTCTTCTAATGCTATATTTAACAGATCAGGAATACCACAGCCCGTGTCCTGATGGCCGTAATATACAGGGTGTTCAAAATTAAGCTTTATGGTTTTCTTAAAATTAGGCACCCGGAGGCACGCGACGACCACCTGTGCCAATAAGTTATGTGGCCAGGGGGACACAAAGTGATATGACAATTATCGCTGTCAGCAGCCAAATTAACTAAAATTGAATAATTAAGTTTTTTGTTTACTGCAGTAATTGGGTATGTTTGTATTGAAAAGTTAGAGGCAGTCGTGTTTCTACACGGTATCAGTGGAAGAATTCTTCTAGCGTGTCTGTGCTCCGAGATATCCGGCTCCAAATTTTAGTTGTCGTTCGCATGATTACGCATGCAAGAGATTGAGGATCGGCGCAAAGCTCCTCCCCGATGTGACGCGGCTGTTGCGTGCGCCGTTTAGTCTGACAACAGGGCGGAGGCATAGGCAAAGATGATGACTGTTCCCCTTCCCCTCTCGGAAGCGACATAAAAAAATTGAAGAAGCCGGAACCGCTGTCGTAACACGCGACCACACAGCCTGTAAGGATGGCGGCAGCTGCCGTGCTGAGATAATGGCGCGAGCGGAGAAGCCGGAGGGCACCGCGCGTGCGTAATGGTGGCTAGACGGGCGGGCATGGCCCTTGCCTGGGCTACGCAAATAAAGTGACTGCTGATTTCCAAGTACCGTTTTATTGAAATCAAGAGCAACAACTGCACGGCCCACTGCGCTGTCATATCTTGATTTCGCCAGCCGAGAGGGGAAGGGGAAAAGTTACCATCTTTGCCTATGCCTCCTCCCGTTGTCAGACTAAACGGCGCACGCAACAGCCGCGTCACATCGGGGAAGAGCTTTGCGCCGATCCTCACTCTCTTGCATGCGTAATCATGCGAACGACAACTAAAATTTGGAGCCGGATATCTCGGAGCACAGACACGCTAGAATTCTTCCAGCTGATACTGTGTGGAAACACGACAGCCTCAACTTTTCAATACAAACATACCCACTTACTTCAGTCAACAAAAAATTAATTATTCAATTTTAGTTAGTTGGGTTGCTGACAGCAATAATTATCATCTCACTTTGTGTCTCCCTGGCCACATAACTTTTTGGCACAGATGGTCTTCGCGTGCCTCCCGGTGCCTAATTTTAAGGAAACCATAAAGCTTAATTTTGAACACTCGATATCTTACGGCCGTACACAAGATTGCCTTTCACCGGAATATAAGCACGTGAAAAGCCCTCTTCCATATGTTTTACGTAAGCAGCATTGTGAACAACAACATCTTGTAATAATAAGCTTCAGTTGCTGGTAGATTTAAATGTTTTATAAGCAGACCATGCGTCGGAAGGTTTTCAGGTTTACTGTTATAACTTTCGTAAAACCTGAACACATTTTTCTACAGTACAACAAATTCTTGGTAACTCTTTTTGGTTGTAGAACCCCATACTAATATACGTAGAGTATGTCAGCTTGGAATAAAAAGAAATGAAATTATATAAAACCTTCTTTTTCACCGAACGGGAACAAATTCAGATATATATACAACCAACCGCTCTGCGCTGTAAATTTGTTAGCTTTTAGACTGTATTCCAAGATAAGTCATCCTAAAACGAGACACCCTGAAAAAAATTTTTTAAGTTTTTTTACATGCGTAAGTGTCGTTGTGTTAAAAAAAAAATTACATTGCCCAAGTTTCCAAGCCGATTACTTTCTGCAACCACGTACGTACATGCGCGCGTGGTTGTCTTGTTTTGTTTTGTTTGGCGAGAGTGTCCAGCTCCTAGGTAGTGCATTAAAACATATAGCGCTTTTTTCTTCAACCTCAGTACCAACGTTCATGTAACTCGCGTGTTACATAAGTAGTGGATGATTGTGCCTTACGCTGTGCGTAAGGCACGAGCGCAAAGGAAACGTTCTTTCTCTCTCTCATGCACGAAAATTAAACCTCACGTTTCGCTTGCAAGAGAAATACGGAGTTCTAAATATGAAATAGTTAACGTTTTAGTAGCGTGTAGTAGCGACCATCTGCAAAATATCACTGAGCGTTTTCTTCTGTGTGTTCATAGCTACCATAATCTCGCAGCTCAGTCCACGATTGACAGCTGGAAATTTCACGTGAGCGATGGTTAATCTTGTGATTCAAGCGGCACAGATTCGATCCAGTGGGATTTTAGGATTGTCGGCTTGATGAATTAGCTTTGGGCTTATGAAAGTAGCGTTACTTAGAGTGGTTCACAATTTCTGACAAAAAAACAGCTGTAGTACCTTGCAGATTGGCGCAAGACGACTGGATCAGACGTTTGTCATTGAAAATCTAGTAAATTTTGCAGGCTAAGTTACGTGTTTATGGAAAAAGATAGCCTGCAAAAATACTGACCTGAGCTTAGCAAACCGGCACAAATGAGGGCAGTACAACAGTATTTTTATTGCGGCGTAGCAGGATATGAAAAAAAAAAAACTAAGAAATAAAAAATGCTAGAATTGTACGCGCCAAAATCACGGTCTAATTATGAGGCACGCTGTAGCGGGGGACTCCCGTTTAATTTCGACCACGTGGATTTCTTTAACGCATACTTAAATTTAAGCACATGAGTGTCTGCATATCGCCTCCATCGAAATGCAGCCGCCGCTGCCGGAAACGAACCCACTACCTCGAGTCGAGCAGCGCAACGCCGTAGACCCTAATACCGCGACAGATTATCAGGATATCTGCCACGTATTGACCGCGGGGGTTATTCTGTAGGAGTCCACCTAGTAGATTGCCCATTTCAACCACCGCTGATTGGCTGGAGCCGCTCGTATCCTCCTCGCTCGCACAGCTCCATCCAATCAGAACATCAGAAGCGGCCAAAATGGACGGTCCACTGGGTGGCCTATTACAGAATACCCCTCCGTGTCTTTGTCTTGCGGGTGCTGGCTCGTTGCCAGTGGATAATATTGAGCGATTGGGGTGCCAGAAGTTCGTAATTCTACATTTAGAGAAGTATAGGACGTGAGCACGAATCCGGCTGCGTGAGAAAGGGGAGAGAGAAAGGGGAATGTGAGGTTGCCTAGAAATAACGGAGTGACGTGTCTCGGTATGCGCACTTTAATCTGCGCCTTGCTATATTAGCGTCGCCTATAAGCGTTGTTGCACATTAGTCTTTCTTTTATAGTAATGTTTCTAATCTGTATTTTCTTACTGTGACAGTCGCAGATGTCTCAGACGCGGTATGTATAGTAAGGTCACAGAAGAAAAATACTACTTTTAATAAAAACTGCAGACAGTCACAGGTCTGTATACTATAGTGCTTCCGGACGTCAAGCGTGAAAGATGAAGCGACGCACACAGCTCTGAAAACTCGTAAATAAGTCAAATGCGCTCACTCACTCACTCACTCACTCACTCACTCACTCACTCACTCACTCACTCACTCACTCACTCACTTTTTTAGCTGCCAAGTGTCACTAAGGGTAGTCCTAGAGGTGCTCGTTTTAACTAGCAGCGCAGGTATGCATACTTTTGCGAATTTCACCTTAGTTGCGGTAGTGCCACTTGGTAAACAGAAAGAACAATAAGAGTATCCCGCTGTCATGGACGACAAAGTGGTAAAAGGCAACTAAGTGCAGCACATGTTCTTCCTGTATTGCTCGTGCAGCTCTTCTTTTTCTTCCTCTCTCCCGTTTTTCTTGCGCAGCGTTCAGCCAGGACGAGAAGGACACGAGTGGCATTTGAGTGTATATTCACAAAGTTAAGACGAAACAAGACACTCGCTGACGAGCCAAGAGGGCGAAAACAAAGGCACGATACACGCCGGAGACGGAATGTATGGTCCGCCACGACGACGAAAAGCACGAGTGCGAGGCCGCCTAGCGGAGCACCGTTGAAATGGATGGTCGGCCGGGTCGTATTTCGCTTGCTCTCGATAGGATCGTCCAGGAGCCCGAGGGAGCGTTTGCGTCCACGTCCGGAGGCACGAGGCATCGCGTCCGATTCCAGGAGCTCCAGCATCTTCTTCAAGGTCAGATAACTTTGTGCACCACTGGCGAGCGGCATCGTCGCATTTTTGCAGACCGCTCCCCGGTGGCAATAAAGGGACGTACGCGGGAGGCTTCCATCCTGACAGCCATATATATATATATTATTATTAGGGTTATAATTATATTCGAGTGCTGATTGCTGTGCTATCGTTTGTTAACGAAGCTTTCCCTCAAGTCTAAATATATATATATATATATATAGACAACCGCGCCACAGCACGCGCTCGGCCTCTCGGGCGGGGGACACGGCTTTCTGGCAAGACGTCATGCAAGACGCTTTCCATCGCTGCGTCTTTCATAGCCTAGATGTTGCTTTGACATTAAAACGCATCAGTGAACGTTCTGCGCCATGGCTCGAGCCAGCAGTGCCCTGAATGAAGCTGGGCACGCGGACGGCGCTCGAACGCGGTAGCGCGAGCACTGCCACGTTCGACGCCGATCGCTGGCTGGGCAAACTATACGCGTCTCTTTTGTGCAAAGTATTCGTCGATGTCCAAGTCACTGGCGTCAGCAGCTGCGCTAGCGACCTGAGACAGTCGCAGCGCCCTCTGGCCAGTGAAGGGTGACAGCGAGGCGTGCGTTTGACACCTCTGGCGGAGGCCAACGTATGCGTCAAAATTAGTTGTGTGCCGTATGTCTCCTTGCTGCGCTCGTGCTGGGATCACTGTTGTGTCGATAATGTCGATAGTATCTCGCGGCTGTAAAATCTCGTGCAGTTTGTTGCTCGTGTTCTTTATCGATTTTCATACTGTACCCTCTTCGGCGATTATAGTACACAGACAACTAAACCAGCAGTGAAGACACTGTGCAGCGGATGAGGTGAGCGCCATTTGAGGTATTACATAAACTCAGTTGCTCAAGCTATTTCCTCGTGGTGTCAGGTTACGAAAATAACTGGCTTCTCATGTCCGTGGTCGTGTCTGACCGTTTTGCTGAATAGTGCTGAAAGATCGCGGAACATGCGAAGCCGCCCCCTTTTGTGACATGGAGTGAATGATATAGCCGGTGCACTAAGATGCAAGGTCCCGAAGCACTTGAGTTCTCGCTACCGCTTCAATATACGGTCCCAAACATTCGAGTTCGTGCTACCGCTGCCTTGGAAGTAACCAAGTGTCACTAGCGGTATTTCGAATCATTGCTGCTAAGAAACTATTAAGCGGTAGTACAATAACTGCAGTGGCTTCGTACTGCAGCTTGACACAAGTGTGTTGTTGAATTACATTTTAATGACACGTTGGAGGATGTTTATATTTGAATGCATGTACCAGGATGATATATCACTGGAGCCTGTTTGTTAGGCGTATGTCTGCTGAAAAACTTAAATGAGCCAAGCGCGAAGACGGTGAATGCCATGCTTGCTCTATGAGGGTACACGAGAAGCGTGCAAGGCTATTGCAAGTTACAAGAATATTATAACGCCGGACATGGACGAAAGCTCGGCAGCATGTCACACTCCTGTAACGCGTGAAAGCGAGAGCCTGCTGCACACCCGGTAATGCGTTAAGTTATACGATCGGAGGGGTCAGCCTTCTTGCGAGACATGACGAACCGCAGTGTGAAGTACACGTATAGGGCTGTAGGTCGACCTCCTCAACGACACATGCGGGCACCTAATGCACTACCTAAAGGTTCTCTCGTTCTTTGTTTCGTTGCCTCTTTCTTTCGTTCTTTCTTTCTTTGCTCTGTTTCTCTTTGTTCTTTCGTTCGTTCTTTCTTTCATTCCTTCTTACGTTCTTTCCTTCGTCCTTTCTTTCGTATCTTCATTCATATTCAGCCGTTCCATCTTTGCTTGCTTGCGCGGGTATGGGCCATTCCTGATGATGATAATTTTTGCATCACTGGACTAAACGCCGCTTTTTTCGGGTTTGAGCCATTGCAACGAGCCATTTAAGGTTTTCGCCTTAAAAACAAACGTTGGAGGTTAACGAAAAAGTTTTTCTTTAACCTCCTTGGGGCCACCACCACTTCCATGCTGTTCCGTGTGCGACGGCGCATGCGCGGCCATGCTGGACCCGCGTAGCGGAGCGCATGCGCTGCCCGCGCATCGACTGTTGGAAATCATGTGATCTGCTTCGGTGGGCCAGGGCGATCATGCGTGGACGCATGCGAGGACTTGTCGAGAAGGCTGGTCCCTTGATGCGCGCTAAGGAAACTTAATGAACGCTGTGTTCCCGCGCTCCAAGTGTTGGAGGGATGGTGGTAAATGGTGAAGGTGCCGGTAACACTTTCGTTTTGGGACACGCACGTGCGCTCGCCGCTGCCGGCGCTCCTGATAACGCCAGCGTGATGACGGTCTTTGAGCGAACTCTGTTTGTGGGTGCAGTTGGGCGAGTGTTTAGCTAACAAGCAAATGTTTGCGGCAAATTATACTGCACATAAATCTACGAACCTACATCATGTAACCACATAATATTTTGATATCGCTGTCCGTGCTTCGCCCTTCGCGCGTAAATGCGACTTTTCTTATTTTATTTCATTTATTTCCTGCTTCAAAGAGCAGTGGACCTCGGGAAAGAACTCCGTAGCTTGACAAGCTCCCGAGGTCCACAAGATTCGTTGACAATGACACTATGGAGCATGCGGCACAAAGACGGTATGCAGAAACATGAAGCATCTCTCGAAGCAGTCAAATGCTGCACGAATAAATGGCTAAGAATTGCGCTGTCGCCCTGGACGCTGGTTAGAACACGCACTTTAATGTTTACCACATTTCTATACAATTTCAAGATCTTGAGAAAAAGAGAGAGAGAGAGATCCAAATGAGAGAAAGGCAGGGAGGTTAACCAGAGTTAAAGCCTCCGGTTTGCTACCCTGCACTAGGGGAAGGGGAAGGGGAAGTAAAGACGGAAGGAAGAGCGGGGACAAAAAGAAAGGCGTGGGAAAAAAAGGGGGGGGGGGACGGCATGGGATCATTATAGTCTTTAAAATAGGTCACCGCCATGTAAAAATGTCAACAGAGCCTTGACCGACTTTTGGTGCGATGACAGTTCATGTCGGCATTCCAAGACTGTCTGTTCTGAAAGTGACCTGTCGTCAAGGCGTGCCAACACGGCCGCTAGTGGCAGCCGGTGCGCGCTGTATTGAGGACAGTGGCAAAGCACGTGTTCCATAGCCTCGTCGCCGCCGGCAGTGACTGTAAGCTGCGCTCTCGTCCATAGCGACTCGGTAGGCGAAAGATCTTGTGTAGGCGACACCAAGCCACAGTCGGCAAAGTACTGCTGTCTCGAGTCGAGAGAGACCAGAGGGGGGTCGAAGTCGAAGGGACGGGTCCAGTCGGTGCAGACGTGTGTGCTTCAAGCTTGGTGCGTTCCATAAAGATCTTATGGCTTCATTTCCAAGCACACGAATTTTCATTGCTGCGTCTGATCTTGAGAATGGAATGGAGTCTTGCGAGCACTCCTCATATTCAGATAGTGCTGCTTCATCGACATGTTCATTGCCCATTATGTCACAATGGCTTGGAATCCACTGTAACGTGGTGTCGCGTCCTTGCTCGACGAGGTGGTGAAGCAGCAGTCTGATTTCTAGAACTAGTTGTTCATGGGGTCTGCGGCGTAAGGTAGAAACCAAACAATGAAGAGCAGCA
The DNA here is from genome assembly GCF_023375885.2 of Dermacentor andersoni. Lineage (NCBI taxonomy): Eukaryota > Metazoa > Arthropoda > Arachnida > Ixodida > Ixodidae > Dermacentor > Dermacentor andersoni. The sequence goes on from NC_092814.1 coordinate 150,560,629, forward strand.
TTGGAGTCACTGAACACGCTCCGTTTCTTGGGCAGTTCATCAGAAATTACGCTAAGTGCACAACGAATAGCAGCGAGTTCCGCGGCAGTCGATGTAGTCTGGTGAGGTAGTCGAATCTTTATGGGGGAGGTTTTTCCAGGAAAGATCCCCAATCCTGCAGACCCAGTCACCGTGGTCGAAGCGTCAGTATATAGATGATGATGCACGTTGTATGTCTCGTACAACAAGAGCAGTGAAAGCTGCTTGAGTGCTCGACGTTACTCCTTCTCTTATGTCATCAAAATTTGTACAATTCGCACGCGCACTGACAAAAAAAAAAAAAAAAATCCAAGTCTATCTTGCAATTCATGTTATATTTTTTTATATAGTACTTACTTTTCATTCTCCGCTGTTTCAATACTGCATCAGTAAGATTGTGGAATGTTCAGTCCGCATTCTTTATCCGTGCGCCAATGCTGATGCGAGCTCTTTAAAAGCATTAAGTTGGATACAATGGCCAGGTGCAATTGATACTCCGACTTTCTGTTGCCTCGACGTCTAAGTAGACTTGGCACAGGACGCTAAAGAAGAATGTAAGTGCGCTGAGGCGACGGAAAAGTGCACCTTCGTGGCGCGTCAGATTGTGCAACAGCTACGCTCGCGTCTTCCAGCAGCATTGCATCTGCGTCATCCTAACGGATTACTCATTTCTTGTTCTTGTCTCACGACGGCGCGTCAATTTTGCCCTCGCGGCTAGAAAAAATCGAAAAAGGAGACTGTGCCTGCAAATGTGTAAAGGAGCAGAGATGTGGGGAGCCAGGCAGAGTGTGAGAGAAAGAGAAGAAAAAAAAAACAGACCGCTGTTGAGGGACACTAAAGCATAACATCGGCGCTACCCGTTAATGGCTGTAGCTGTTCGGCCGCTTTGTTTTTGTAACGACTATTTCTTTAATGGCTCATTGCTATCACTTATCGCTATAGCTACCCTGTTGCTATGGCGATTTTGAGTAACAGCTCCTGATGTTGACGAGTGCATCGAAATCCTGCTTTTCTGGCCGTTTATCGTTTTTAATGCGAAACATTCTTTGCCTCATTCTTGGCACTTTGCGGCAGGTAGGTTGTTTACTGTCTCGACTCGCTTTAATAAGAAGAAAATAATGTGTCACAGATGGTGCAATCGAACCTCTCTTGAAGGGCACAGCAGCCAGGTGCTCTTACCACTTCACCACTATTTCTTTCTTTTCTTCATTATCGTATAAGCGAGTTCACTCATTATAGCACGCGCACTTCTCGCGTTCCAAAGTCAGCCACCTCTTTGAAACACTCGGCGCGTGTGCCACGTGCCTTTTGCTCGTATTCTTTCCCTGTGAGAGCTGGCGCTTCGAGTAGCAGTTTACGCGGCGCAGAAAGTGCGACGTTGTACAAACTTCAATATCGCCCTAGTTATTCATGTTTTAGCAATTCTTCGCCTGAATACAAATGCCACTATCCTTTTAACGTGCACCACATGACATAGCCAAAGGTACGTACGATCGTATAACACGTAGTTGCTGATCACGTCACAATCCGTGTTTCTCTCGCTTTTGCTCGTCCACTACCCAACAATCGTCACGTCGTAAGCTCGCGTCGAACGGCCGGCGTAGAAATACCTTCGCTACCTTACGATCGCCTTCGACTTGGTCGTCGTCGAGCTGCTGTTGTCACACGCACGTGCGATGGGGACCCACACACATAACTACTAAATTTACACAGACACATTGGTTCATCTGGTAATGGGTTGCTGGATAGTCAACGCTGGATAGTCAAATACCTGCAAAAATGTTTCGCATAATATCGATTCCCACAGTGCGTGGGATCAGCACTTTCTTTTTCTAAGCTGGCGTCAAACATTGCACTTGCGTCGTATTGTCGGTGTGCCTTACCAAAGTTCACTGCTATATAGTCGCATTTAGAGATGGACGCGTTCACTCGCTTCTGTTTAATCGCTTCTGGGAGCGATTACGTTGGAGTCGCCCGTTATAGCACCCTTTTTGAACCACGTTTACGGCGACAGTACTGCTTATAATATCGAACAGAGATCCGAACATTGTGGTAACGGCGATCTCAAGTTAAATAAAGAAATACTGTCACACTAGAATTTTTTGTTGGCGCAGTTGTGTTTTGCGAAATTATCGAACGTCGATGAAGCTTCATACAACGCATACTTTAAACAGTTGCCGAGCTTTTCGAAAGTAGCTAGCTCGTTGCAAAAATTGTCCGGCGAGTTGGTGCTTCGTGCCGTAACAGATGGGGTGCGAAACTACTCGCACCTACATGCGACAGATAAACAAGAACAAGCATCTATTCGCTTGTGTGTGCGTGGTGTTTCGTGCTTGAACAGCTATATCTCGAACAGATCCGGGGCGTGATCAATAGCCCACAAATGGGAGTAGGGGCACGTCAACAGATAAGAAAAAAAAAATTCAATAGGTATAGCTGTAAAAAAAAAAAATGAAAAGAGCGAGATAAAGAAGGAAAGACCGGGGCGTTTGACCAGTGTCACGCCTAGTTGGCTACTTTGCACGTGGGGAAGGAAGAAAGGATCAGTGCGTACGCATATGGATATGGACGTTGATGAACGCATTAAATGCGTTAGTGGAAGCGAGTTGCTTTCAAAAAGCCTTCTAGCGTTCTAATGGCTATCTCCGTATACATGAGCTGCGTGGTCGGGTTCCCAGAATCTTTATAGAACGGTCCGTTCTTGGGCTAGGAGTCGCGTGAAGCGAAACTCCTTACCGTCTTCAGCGTAGGAACGTAGGAAGCCAGGCACAGTAGAAAAACTGGCGCGTTATGTCATCATGGCGTTAAAGGCGCAAGCTTGTAGGTTCGGAGCGAAGTCAGCGCTGTTGTGTCTCCTTGGCTTCCCTGTTTATAGGGTCCTTGCAACGTGTCCGAAAAGACTTAGGTGACATCGATCGTACTGCCGCATTGCGTAACGGTCAGCTTATGGAGCGAAGTAAGAGAAGCGAAGCCGCAACTTGGGGGGCCAGCTGAGAGTTCCTGTAACTTGCTTATGTTTTGCAGTTTCTTGACGGAGTAACTTCGTTTTGCTTGCTCAAGCTTTAGTAGTTCTTGGTGTTTTCTCCCTGACATGCTGGAGATTATTCATCGAAATTAATCATGCCGGTATAAAACTGGTGAAAGAAAGCCCGAAACTCCAGTGACTGATTGCCTTAACTCATTTACTGCGGACGTACATCAGTTTTGAGCCCTGTTATCAGACCTATGCGACGTTTAAAGGACCATTCGTGAAAAACCAGCGAAATTGTGCCGCTTTCGCTCCAGAGGAGACCGTTACGCGCCACACCCTCTGGACACTATGTCGTTCCAAGGACACGCGCGGCTTACGCGATGTCTCGTGCTTTTACGCCGCCGCCGCGCTCTCATTAACGCGCTGAATTCAATATTTACGATTTCATAAATAAATTCTCACTGCTTTAACGTCGGCTCGTACGTAAACTGGAAGGTTTGCGAAGTTTAGTCCGAGGCCTTCATTCCCGTGCTTACAGGATACATTTTAATATTATTTCGCTCGTTTACTAAGTGTTTTAATGACCCCCGCAGCACTTTGTTAATTTATTGTGTCTCCTCTAACTTCTTCATGCAGTTTAAATTTGCACCGTAAATGCCTTGGCATGGCTCCCATGTCGTTGAAGCGCATAGCACAGATCAATGTTTCTTTTTTTTTTTTTTT